>NW_024539326.1:0-136114 GCF_016758775.1 Suillus clintonianus
CAGGATGGGTCCGAAGAATGTATTATATAGCCAGTAGCTAGTAGTACATCTACCAATATATATCGTGCATCAAACAAGCAGCGGGAATGGCGGGGGATGCATCAAACAAACAGCGGGAGCAAACAGCGGGAACGTCGGGGGATGCATCAAAGGGATGCATCAAATAAACAGCGGGAACGGCGGGGGAGCATCAGCGACGAGGAGTCATGCATCAGAAAATATCGGGGGATGCATCAAAACAACAGTGGGAGCGTGCATCAGCTGGGAGGAGTCATGCATCAAAACAACAGCGGGAGCGTGCATCAGCTGGGAGGAGTCATGCATCAGAGAACACCGAGGGATGCATCAGAACAACGGCGGGAGCGTGCATCAGCTTCAGATAATGCATCAGCGTTATAGGGAGACAAGTGATGCATTAGGGATGAGTGGGAGGAGTAATGCATCAGGTATACAAGTATTGCTACTATGCGGGGGCACTACAGCTGTAGGATGAATGCATCACAGATGCTCTACAATTAGAGCAAGTAATGCATAAATATGACACGAACCTGTGCGGCATCACTGGCAGCGGAGATGTGACCATTTCGGTACGCACTCTTCAACAACTGCAAGCTCTCAAAAACGTCTGATTTGAGACGGTTCCGTCGCTTGGTTCCCGTCAATCCGCCACTCGAAAAGGCACGTTCCGAGGGTGTAGAAGAGCCTTGTATGGGCAAGTAGTCCCTGGCCATGCGTGAAAGAGTCGGGTACTGCGACTGGTGGTGCTGTACAAATCTTCGTTAGTCAACTTGTATGCTTGTGATAGCATAAAAACTCACCCCCCACCAACCTACAACATCATCAGTCTGCTCGAGAGGACTTCCAAGATAAGCCGTAAGTTCAGCGCGAGGGTTCAGCTTCGTGCGATCCGATGCGAGACGTGCTTGCACAGCTGCAAGCACCCATGAACGGCCATACTGACCATGCGAGTCAGATGTCCCTTGTTCGTTGTTGGCCTCTACAGCAACAGAGATCGGGGCCACGTAGTACTCATCGAACTGTGGATACACTAATCAGCCTGTGACGACCACACGAGGAAAAAAAATTACCACTTGTTTGAGCCTATCGAGGCCAACATCGAATGACTCCTTGTCCCACTGATGTTCGGCATATGCAATTTTGACATTGGGGTCGAGTGCTTCAAAGCCGGTAACTCATCAGTATCATCATAAGTGAAGAAGTAAGAACATACCAAGGCAAATAAAATATACGTCAGTATCCTTCGTTTTGTCATACCACTTTGCAACATTTTCCAAAGCCTTTTGAATGGCATCACTGACTTTGGAAAATCGCGGGAGCTTCGCCATGTTTTCCCATGACTTTTGTAAAAATTCGAGGACAGGAATCGTCCGCCAAACGGAAGGGTCGCGTGAGCTAGAAAACGTTTGTGTAGCACCTGCTGGTTCCTACCATTGTTGTCAGTGTATGAAGAATATATAAAAAAATGTAGCTAGTCGTAATGACAAACCTGTAGAACCTCGTTCATTAACCTTAGCTTTTCCCAGTCCTTTCTGTCGAGTCGAAAATCTGCATAGGACTTCCCTTTGAGGTTCAGAACATCTTCGCTGTCGTCAGCAAGCTCAACAAACAGATTAACGCCCTAGCGAGATGCCACAATTAGCTTTAAGTTTTAAAACATAGTATATGAGAGAGACGTACCTTCTGAAGCAACAGCATGCGTGAGATGAAGCTATGCATTGAAGCCCAGCGTGTCCGCACCCACTGCATCAGCTCGAGGGTAGGAACATCTGCCTGCTTACACGATTGAGCGAAAAAAGCGCGAGCCTGCGGTGATGCACGAATCTGTAATATGTGTTAGTCAGTAGAAACGAGGGCTGCAAGATAGCATACCTGCTTCACCAGCGCTAGCGCCTTTCCGATTGTGTCCCCAACTCCAAATTCCTCGTCATCGTCGTCATCCTCCTCCTGGTCACCCTCGACATCAACATCCTCCAAGTCGTCCTCCAAGTCGGCCTCTAAAGCATCGAGATCGACATCTTTACCGTCTAGCTGAGCGTGTTTGAATGCTGCCTTTATCTTTTTGAGAAGCTTGCGAGCTGATGTCGGTGAGACAGTGGTGACGAAACATCCGGCAGCAAGGTTAATGGTATGTTCCATACATCTGTTCGAACAGTGAGATGTGCAAGCATATAGATGCGAAAACGGTGATCATACCTGACATGACCTTGAACAGGATCCCACATCTTCGCACCAGCACCCTTATCAGCATTGATAATATCTGCAAAGGTGGCAAGGCACATGTCGTTGCTCGATGCATTATCACAGGTAAACCAACCAACCTGGTTGTTATTTAGTATTACATAGATCAAAAACGAATGAAAACTTACTTTTGGACGAAGACCGTACCGGTCCACTGTGCGCACAAGTAAAGTAGCCATGTTTGCTCCAGTATGACGTCCTTTGATGGGTGAAAAGGCCAGCTGCTCAGTTCGAAGTTTCCAGTTGTTAGGTTTATCTGGTTGCGCATGGATGTAATGGCCGGTAACAGACAAAAATGGATCACCGGGGTCGGATGTCCAAGCGTCGAATGTGAATGAAACTTTTCCAGGTATGTCCTGCAGCGAGTACACTTTAAGATGGTAGATATCACAAAGAGAGAAGAAAAACACCCACCTTGAGAATGTCCTGCAGACGTGCTTCAGTAGCCGCTGCTTTCTTCATGATTTCCTGGCGAACGGCCTTACGATGCGGAATGTCGTTGTCGGACAAAGATGGTCGGAGGTAAGTTAGCAGGCGACGGAATGGGCCTTTTTCCACGAGTTGGAATGCCTTGTCCTCGCACACAATCAACTCCACGACATAGTCGAGAAGGCCGCTGGTTGTAAATGCAGGTGCGCGTGGCTGATGAATTACAATCCCATCAAGACTTCGTTGACTGAAATGTAAGTTAATGAAGTCAAATGTCAGTACGGTATCAAATATACCTGTCGAGGGTTTCAGTCGTATCAGACTTTGGACACGCCCTTTCGTTCAAGGGAATGTCTAATTTCTTGCAATGTTCTTGATAAACCTTGATATGGTCGGGATGCCTGTATTCTGTCGTCAGCGTGAACACATCAATCACTGATGCGGAAAACTTGCCTTGAGATATGAGTACGGAGGGTTGACATGCTACCCTTGAAGAAGCATTGTCTAGTGGCAACACCATTCTTTCTAGCGAACGCAGTTTTAGTTTTAGCATATTTCAAATAAAATTGGAGGCCTACTGGCAGACTGTGCACACGTGTCCTGACTCGACAAGCCCAGTATGTGGGTCTACATAATCATCTTTCTTGATGAAAATGGTACGAACATCTGCGGTTCGTTCAGCCTTAGGACGGCAAGTCAAACCCTAGTTTGTACATGAGAAAAATGTGAATGAAGTAATGCTAGTGACTCACCTTACGGTCTGCATCTCCCATCGATTTTGTCGATGCATATGCACACTCCACGTCATCCTCGGCTTCGGTGTCACCACCTACTGCATCGAGATCAGTACCACCAATATCTACATCACCGTCGGATTCTCCATCATGACTGGAGGTGGTAGGGCTTGCAATAATCATCCGTGCGACCCGTCGTCTGGTAAGATCGTCGGCAGCTTTTCGTTTACCTTGGGCAGTACTGGATGATGCAACGTTGTCGGGATCAAGTATCCTCATTGAAGGGCGAGGTGCTCGATTAGAACGACGGGCACCAGCTATGACAGCTGCAGGGGGAGCAGCACCAGCGAAGAATGGGTGCAGTGGAGACTTGATCGTAGATGAGGAGGGGATAGGCTGATCGTCATCCGCATCGTTGTACCATACGATTTCGGACGCATCCTTCAGCTTGCCGTTTGGGCCAACAGCGCTGTCAGACATCATGAGATGTGTTCAGTCAATGAGAAGTCACTTTGCCAGCTAATATACCTTGTATCTCGTTGAATATGGAAATGGAGGCGATGGGTTCAAGATATCATTCAATGATAGGTCAGGAAATGTCTGTATAATTGCAACAAATTACATGAGTCGCCAACTGAGAATCGAACATACGAACTTGATGGAGTGAATCTGAAACATTGTGTCGTCAAGGATGCGTGCCGCTGATCGATACTAGTAAAGCCTGACGAGCAAAATAAGTTGATCTTGTTACCGCGGTCGACAGAGTGTCAAGCAAATCGAACATAACTTGATGGAGTGATGAATTCTGAAACATCGTGTCGTCAAGGATACAACTAATACTAATATTAGACTACAACATACTGCTTTCAGATCTGCTCTTCCGGTCTGATATATCTCCGTGGTTCGAACAGGTTCGAACAGGTTTGAACAGGTTCAGCAATTCCTACAGGCCATCGAACCGGGAACTGGACCGACGGTTCGGTTCCTCTCATTGCCCGAACCTTGGACTGGACTTCGGTCAAGTCCATAACGGTTCGAGTTCGAACCACGGTTCTGAACTGGACTCGGCCACCACTAGATTTATCACATCGGATCCACATCGAAGACATGGTTTGGCCATCAAGTTCCAGTCAGCTCAAAGCCAGCTACTACCATGGGTCCAGAATGATACTGTATATACATAATAAACCACCTATATCCATTATATATATATAAATATATTATATTATATGATATTCCGGACCAGACAATTAATGAGCAAAATTCGTTATATATATTGCAGCGAATACAGCCGCGCATTATCAGCTATAGCAGACATTATAATACATGCTGCTACGTAGCCCATATTCATATATACTGAACTCCAGAAGCGCTTGACAATAAGTGAAGCGGCAATAGCAGGCGATGGACACTAAACATGGGCTTAGAAGGTGATAGGGGATGCCAGACTCGGATGGGGTTGCAGGTAGCGGTGCATCGTTCCTCTGGATTGAGTCCCTGCAACGACTCCTCCTCTGCTTCCCATTCGTCCTTGGCACGTCGTGAATCACCTGGAAGAAGCTCACGTATCACTGTGCCCAGAGGGACTTTTATGATCGTCGGTGGTGCGTTTTTGCCATTCTGCCATGTCCCTTGGCCATTTCCGCCTGCGCCGCCCCGTACACGTTTTGGGTAGAGGAAAGAGATGTGAGGTTAGGTGTAGGGAGAATGTAGACGCCGCCTCCACGTCCACCACTACCACCTGAAGGAGGCCCCATGGGTTTCCATTTTTCTCGGTGGAAAGCAACACATCCGTCACCTCCATTGCCTGCATGGTATTAAGTATGCTTGAGTGAATTTCAGACAAGTACACACCTCCTCGAACGTTGATTGTGGGATTGTCGAGGAAGGTTTGACCCTGCGCGATGTTATTACCAGGTAGTACGCGTATACCTAGAAGTGTAGCTTACCCCTTGTCTTCGCTTCCACTCCGTCTTTCGTTTCCGCCGAAGGGCATCCTGCAAATCGTCCTCATCGTCTTTTGTCTCTATAGCAGCATGCGAGGCTTCCTGAAGTGCTGTGCCACTGGAGTGAAATAGCCGTGTTTGTCTGATTCTCGAGGCGCAGAGTCGAGGCGTGAGGAGTACTTGAGTTGCTAACAGACAAGGTAGCAATGAAACCACGAGCCTTGGAGGAAGAGGGCAGCGAGAAGCAGCAGGTGCAGATGTGTGCGAGCGAGCACAGACGAGTGGTGGCATGCGGAAACAACCAAATGCGAGTAAAAGCCCAAAGACAAGCAGAGACAAGTGCAGAGGCGGGGTGCAGACCAGTGCAGGCAAGCACAAACATTAGCAGACAAGCGGGAAGCATAAACAAATGATCAGTTATAGCCTAAATAAACGTGAAAAGCGGTACCTATCGTTCAAGACGCCAGACGCAGACACGTCAAGACAAGCATTGATGTGCACGCACAAGCAAACAGAAATGAGTGAAGATCCTTGTCAGTGATGTACATACATATATAAACGAAAAAGGCGCACCTAGACTGCACCAAATGAATGTGAATGAGTGCAGGATGAACACACACACAAACATGCAAACAAGGGTGGACTGTAGAAGTTGACCTTGCGAGTGAATCAGCAAATGAACGACACACATGATCGCACGTGCAGTTTTAGGACATACAGAGTGATGCTATTAGTCACAGTGCAGAGGGTCTGCATCTCGCAGGCGCACCATGTACCTACGCGGATGTTCAAGGAGGCGGGACACGATGTTGTGGATGATCGTGTGTTATCCAGAGGGTACTGGGAGGCGCTGCAGGAGCATCCAGGAGGAAGCAAGATCATAGTGTGTCAGCGCAGGTGTACATACACAGCACAACATTAATGAGTTGCTATAGTCCTAGACGCACCCCTAGCTAATACACATGCCCACTGCGCAACCCAAAATCCTCCTGTAGTGCTAGCATTAACCCCCGCTAGCATGAAAACTAGGTACATACCTGTTGAAAATATCATTATCGGTTTGGGGTTCGGGACGGTTCGCCGTCGTTGAGATTGTTGTCGAAGGGGTAAGGAACAAGGTGAATTGAAACTCCGCGCACCTTGCTCTGAACAACTTACCTTGTGACACAGCCTCAAGTGCAACCGTCTTCATCATTTCAAGTCCTTGAGGACGAGCGCTTGAGCTGTGATGTGAATTGAGATCTGTTTGAGATCTTCGCACTCGGCCGTCAGATCTGTGTGAGATCTGGTGTGCCCACAGCTCATCGCCCTTCAAGGCGTGTTCCACCATTCGCACGTAGTACAACTGCATACATCCAAGCTCAAAGGTAAGTAATTCTACTGAAACTATCGGAAGCTGATCAAATCTTGTAGTTAATGTTATACGTGATTATTCGGTGTGCTGGACGTAGGCCACCCCCGGCCACCAGCTGACTTGCGCGTGTACATGTGTGCCGCTAGTTAATCATACCAGCGCTTGATCAGTAAGTCATATTCTCGATCAATGTATATGCTAGCTAATGCAACGTATCATTTATAAGTGCGACAATTTAACCCAGTGCCTTACTACGAGGATTCACAGTTTGTTTTCGGTGCAACAGGTGCTGAGTCTGCGTATACCACGTCTGCAGAGGCATCGTCATCTGCTGCTGAAGGTGGCTGCAGTACACCACCAACGGAATACACTCCCGAACATGAGACTTCGCAGCTTCCGTACTTCGCCATAGATCCTACACTCCTTGACGATGCTCATGATCCTACGTCGAAGAAGCGCAAGCTTGATTCACTTCACTCTGAGCAGGAGGACCATGATGTGAACATGCCCACATTGACGGGTACTCATGGACGTGCGGGGCACCCTCCAACTCGACGTTTTCAGTCCCCATTCCTTCCAGCATCCAAGAAGATTTGTCCATTGAATCAAAAGACTTCAAAGTATGTGCGACCTTGGTTACAGCGTCAATTTTTTACTAAATCTGATCGGATTTTTGAGGATTCCAATTCCCTCAAAATTAAAAGTCCCTGCTGAAATTGCTACGCCGCCATTAGTTTGTCCCTCTGTACCGTCGTCAATCTGTTCTACTGCACCATCATCAATTCGTTCCTCTGCACCATCATCAATTCGTTCCTCTGCACCATTGTCAATCCGTCCAACTGCACCATTGTCAATTCGTCCAACTGTACCTCCATGATCCAATCTTCCAGAACGTCCCTCGACTGCAGTACCACGGTCAATGCATCCTCCTCAACCTAATCCACAGCCCTCTCGCAGTACCATCACATCTAAGAAACAGGTCGTTCTTGAGCCCCAAGCTTCTTTGACTCCCACTCGCTCGTTTCTTGTCCATAAGCCCAATGTTAACCGGCCACATCCAAAACCAAAACCAGTCGGCAACGCCATGCAGCCACTCGCGTTCTCAAAGAACACAATCGCATTATCAAGTCACTCCAAGTTGCCACAAGCAAGAAACATCCCTCCCATCCCACAAGATGATAGCGACAATGCACAACTTGACTCTGGACTCCTAACACACAAGTCCATTGGAGGAAGCAGCAAAGATAAAGTATCAGCTCACTCTCGCTCCCAGTTGGAATCCGGCCGACAGCATAGCATGCTTCAGAACATGCAAGGCGAAATACTCCAGCTCCGCAAAGAACAGTCTCGAATTTCCCAAGATCATAGCGTGGTTACAAATCGAATTGATATGCAAGTCGAGGCTATCATCCGCCATCTCGAGGCTCTCAAGGTTCAAGACCCGCAATCTGCACCGTCTCGCACTGACAATTCAATGAATGTTTGTATTTTGTTGCTGTTTGTTTGATCAAAGTCTAAATTATCATCTGTAGAGTGCTATCCGACAGGTATTGCAGAAAATGATGGGTATCGAGACCAATGAAGCCCTGCCAGCACCAGTTGATAATGCGAATGAATTTTGGGCCGACATTGATGAACTCACCATCGACAACGAGATCTTGTCAACTAAAGTTTTATGACCGAAGTGGGAATTGTCGTGGACAGCGAATGTGAAGTGGCACGGAGCTTATGTTGAACGCTTTCGTCGTGATGCGTGCACATACGAGCCTACACTGTCTCAAGATACTGTTGACAAACTTCCTAGCAAGACTCTCAAGTCTCTGACGGGCAAGGTGTTCAAGAACATGAAGCAGAAGTATAAGGAGGCGGAAAAGCCAATCAGTGTTCAGTCGCTCAATGTCCAAAGTGCCAGACGTGAGAAACGACAATTAGATGTGTGTATTTTTGACAAATGTACTATTTAATATTAACCATCATACAGAAAGCAGCATTAGCATCTGCTGTCCGTCCTGACTTCCCACCACTGGCAGGCGAGGAATACGACTTCATTTTTGCAGCGAAGTGGCAATCAACCGATTACAGCGGCTCAGATGCCTCCGACGACATCAATTCAAGTGATGACGAAGCTGTCTCGCTCCTCAATCCGCACCAAAAAGCATACAAGAAGAAGAAGAAGACGACGATCTTAATGACATGCCCACCTGTATGGCGGTCGAAGGACGTGAGTTTACCCTTCTGTGATCTTGCGCCGTGTCTTATTTGTGTTTTAACAGCTCCGGAGGGCCATTAAAGAGATAAGAGGTGTGGTAGACCAAGACATCGAAAAAAAAGAAGCTCAGAAGAAGCACTGGATGAAAAAACGGATTCCTCGAGTGCAAGGCCCACCAAGGATGGCAAAATCATTGCCGGTTCATGATTCGATGAAGACCCCACGATGGGCCGTCTCCACAAAGTGGCTTCACTCCCTTTCTCTAGAGGAGCGTAACGAGCAAGAGGCTCTAATGACTGAGGACCATGTCATTGGTGATAGCGAGAGTTCCACAGATCCCAACATCGACGACTTGGAGCAAGAAGAAATTAGTTATGATTCAGTGTAAATAGATCCCACTTGTACAATAGCATAGGTATGGAATGTATACTACAGCAGCACTTTAATGGTACGAGAGGGACTCTAAGGGTTGCTGTTATCTGGTTCTTGGGAGGTCTGAAATGCTCTCGTTAACATAATAGTACAATCAGAACATAAAAAACACTTACAGTGTCTAACGAGAAAGTCACCCATAAGCGACCAATTCTCGGTGCATGAACTGGTGAAAATGCAAATTGACCACTAAGATCATCAAGATGACATGCCTCGAGGCTCCCGAGGACATTATACTTCCAGGTTGCAATCCCGAGGTCGGTCGCCCTGATATTGTGGTTGAGTCATTGTAGTTCACATGGTAACAAAGGATAGGCTTACCATAGAGACCATGGGTGGTTGGCGTCCTGTGGGTGATGTTCAAAGCATCGGATGAGAGAAACATTGACAGATATTGGAGGGTCTTGTCGAGGGATGTTGACTGACAATATATACTCGATACGCGCAGTGTGTCATCCCTTGGTATAGCCATAGCAAAACCCCTTTCCACGATGATGATGGAATGAGCCATACTTTGCAGCGCCGATGGTCACATTCGCATATGACTGGACACCTTGTGAGTCAAATGGAATACCATTGGATGCTTCACCTGCGTCTGATGTTAAGTTGAATTCTGGAAAATGAAGACGTAGGAATTGCAAAACAATGGCATAGACACCCAGTGGCCGCAAGCTGATTAACTTGAATTGTTTCGGAAATACAATCCTCGCTGTTGTCAGGTCAATTATCGCTAGTAATGGACAAGGTGATAAAAATGTACTGGAATTGTGTGGGTTGGACAGGAGCGCGATATAATTCATAAGGGTCCCTCTTTGCCGATCGGCTTCAGCACCACCTTTGACAGCCTTGAGTAGCGCACAAATGGCTAGCTGGTCCTGCTCGGTTTGATCACGTCGTTCCTGCAGATGTGTCAACTGGGTTTCGAGTCAGCAAACAGTGAGAACAATGGCAGATGAATACTGTAACCCATGAGTTCTTGAATCAGCATGGTCTTCCACCATGCTCGCATGTAGGTCCCTTCCACTTCGCCGCTGCCGTGGCCGTTGTGGTTGGCCTTTCCTAACACACCAATCGCGCGCTCGTAGGGAAATACCCACCAGGCATATGCAGGGCCATAGGTATGAATGTACTCGACTAGATGACTGGCGAAGTGAAAATTTGGTGTGAGATGACAATTCAGTTGTGCCCATGACTGAAAAGCCTCCGATATCAGCTCGAGTGGCCTCCTGAGGTGTGACTCAATGTCTTCGAGCGCCAAATAATCTTCTGCCTCAGCATCTTCGTCGCGAGAAACATTCTTGATTCAACGTTTGTGTAAGAGCTTCCTTGATTTCACAATGGCCTGTTGGATCTTGCTGCGTTTCTTTGGCGGGGGGGCCTCATCGTCAGCATGGCGAGACCACATTTGCCACGCAACTGAAATTGCGACAGGGTATACTCGCATGAAATTTCGCCACTCGTCTGCTTTAGGACGTTCGCCCCCGCTCGCAATCTTATGTACAGATCAGTACTCCCCTTTTCAAGGTTCAAAACAATATTACCTTAATCTGAAAACGTCCTGAGTTATTCGGCCACCATATGGACTCGAGAAATTCTGTAAGTCGATCCATTGGTGTGACATCGGATCGTTTCCCTGTCCTGGTGAACATTGATCCTTCTATCAAAACGATGTGCGAACAACAATCCTGCTGAGCTGCAGGGAAATGTTGGGTCTTGCTGGCCTAGGCTAGTTCAACCCTAAAGGGTCTCTGCTCTAGGCTCAGTGCTCAAGGAGAGAGAAACAGACAAGGAAACAAGACAAAAGGACAGAGGACTTTCAGACTGATACTGGTACTAGGTCAAAACTTCATTGGATTATGTCAGCAGTAAGAGTACCAACATAAAGTAAGTAAAACATCAATTGTGAGGCCAGAGAAAGAATGTTTGGTACAACGACTCGGTGTATTTGACCAGACGTGCCTAGTACAATGAGTGAATTATGAGATAATACCTTGAATGAACAACTCACCCGGACCCCAGAACAAATGCATGATCTCCGTCGGAATGCTAGATGACCCGTTCCATGTTGGAAGGCGATCCAGAATTGACATGCGGACACCCTTGGTTTCTGCAATGCTTGCTTGAACTTCGGGATCATTGGAGCCCATGAATGAATTTCCACTTAAGTTGCTTTGCGGAGTCTCGATAGTGGAATTCTAGAAACTTTAAATCAGTATGCCACCATGAAACATCAGAAAATCATACGTGTACGATCGAAGCATGTAGGATCAACCAACGAGCAAAACGGAGCGTCGCAGCATGGGCACATATGGTCCTCAGAGTTCTGAGATACAAAGCCAGCTGTCTTGAGTCTTGCTGGAGTATCCATTGGACCAAAGGGGAGTGCGACGTGCACCATTTCCATCGTGTCATGCCCGAAAACCTTGCAAAGCACCCCTTGACAAATGTATTCAGAGTCGAGTTATGTAGCAGACAACATCTGCAAACCACAACTTTCTCCACAGAAAGCGTGAAATTTATGTTCTCACGACAGCCAGCCACAGACCTCACAGTTCCGCCAGGATCACAGCAAACAGTGGCTGCAAGATATACATTCGCTACATTCACTCACAGTTCCGCCAGGATCACAGCAAACAGCGGCTGCAAGGTATACATTCACTACAATCACCCACAGTTCTCCATGGTTCACAGGCCTCAAAGTTGCATTTGAAAGTCATAGTAAAGTAGTAGTACTTATTACTAGTAGTACTAGTGTTAATTTAATGCACTTCAGCTCAAACATTCAGAAGTTCGTGATACAGATAACATCGAACATAAGTATTCGAACATATGAGCATCTACATGTAGTATACTAGTATGTACCAGAGAATTCATGTAAGCATAGTAGTACTGCCAGGCGCGAGACACATCATAATAACATGGGTAGTATGGAAAACGTGAAGCAACTCAGAGATAAATCGGCCAGTCAATCAAGCTGGACCGTGAGGAGGCGCCCCCCAGTGGCTTCAACTGTAGTACTAGTAGCAGATGATGAATTTCCTGCACCTCATCAGGACAACACATCGTCTCGAACTGATTGCGAACTTACCGGCGGGTAGATGATTTCTGTGACAATGGGACCAGCCGTGCTTTTTGAAAATGAGTCTCATGCACCCCAGGCCCATGTCTGCGTCGTCTAGCGTCGTCTCCGCAGTTTCTACTTGAAATCTGAGCAAGCTGGACAACACTTCGTTTTCCTGTAGTATACACTCTGCTAGTGCCTTCTGTGCGCGAAAAACTTCGCGCTTAGCTCGTACAAGGTCCATTATAAGGTTTGCTTCTGAGTTAGTTGTATCCTGCATGGACTAATGGAATTTCAGGCGCCTTCAAGAAAATAGGGAATGCATTGGACTTTACCATGGAACTGATGGCTTCGAGAACTTCATGTAGGTCCGATCCACGCATCCCAGATTGTGGATCACGATGTCGACGATGTGGATCGAGGAGTTCATCTGATAAGCCTGATGCTTTTGCTGATAGAGTGCGTAGACTAGTAGCAGTGATAGTCATTGTCGACGCGTGGGTTAGAGTCAGTTGTCGGAAAATGCCGCAATCAAACTGACATATTAATATCCCAGGACTTTATGCCTCATTCAAATTCACGTTGCCCCTCGTGCGGGAAAGTTTTCGAAAATCATACATCTGTCGCTCGTCATATCAGCCAGCCTCGCTCTGGGTGCAATACCTGGTTAGACGATCTGATCAATTTTACCACACCCAGCGAAGATCATGAAATGGGCTCAGTGGACGACTTGAACTCGGACTCAGACGTTGAACCTCACCATGCCAGCGAAGCAGGATTTAGAAACGACTTGGAGGAAAATTTCTACGACTTCGGTAATTTTGGGGGTGAAGAAGAGGATATTGCGAGAGTACACGGGGGAAGCGGGGAAGTAACTGACTACTTTCCAGACCCTCCTCTGGCCTATCAGGACAGCTACACATTTTTGGGCCTGTTCGACTCGGACCAGAATAGCGTGCATCGGAAAACGAACCTATACTATCTGTTTAGCTGTCGGAGAGATTGGAAAGTTGCTGCATGGCTGTTACGCTCAGGCCTGAGCATGGCAAAGATTGATTCTTTTCTATCGCTTGAAATGGTGAGTGTCTGGACGTCAAGCTCACTGGTATCCCTTCCTGAATTTTTTAGATTAAGGACTTACCATTGTCATTTCGCTCTGCGAAAGAATTACGGGGTCGGGCCGAGACGCTACCCAGCGGTCCACACTGGAAGTCTCAAGTCATTCCTACATTACATCCTACAAAGTCACCCGTAATTCTGTACTGGCGCGACCCTATCGAATGCATTGCCAGCATATTCAATCATCCATTATTTCACGGTCATATTGACCTCACGCCTCGCAAGGTGTACACCACTGCCGAGAAGCTGTGTCGCGTATATACTGAGTGGATGACAGGAAACGATGCTTGGGACATGCAGGTGCGTAAATAGTTAAATCTTTATGTCTGGGGCTCATGTATCCTTAAAGTCAGCAATACCCAAGGGCGCGACTCTCCTCGGCACCATTCTCTCCTCTGACAAGACGAACATAACTGCGTTAACGGGGGATCGTGTGGCCCATCCGCTCCTCATTAGCCTCGCCAATATTCATACGAACACACGTCTAAAATCATCGACTAATTCTTTCGTCCTCACCGCCCTACTACCAGTTCCGAAGTTTGTTCACAAGAACAAGCGAATGAAGGGTGTATTGGAGGACCGTCTTATACATCAATGCCTTGACGTTGTTCTCGAACCATTGAAGCAGGCTACTCAACATGGCATCATGTTATCAGATCCTATGGGAAACAATCATTACTGCTTCACCCCTCTCGTCAGCTATATTGCGGACACCCCAGAAGCCATGATGTTCGCAGGCGTCGGCGGAAAAACATCGCCAGTGACCATGGCAATGTACAAGCAGTTCGGGGATGCCTTCCGTCATGAACCCCGCACGAAATCGACCACTCTCGCGCAGCTTGCTGTTGTGCATGCGCGCGCTGATCCCGACGATATCGTGACATTTTTCCGTGAAGCACAGAAATTCCGACTGAACGGCGTCGACCTACCATTGTGGCGGGACTGGGCACTATCGGAGCCCTCTCATTTTTTTACACCGGAATTACTCCACCATATCCATAAGCAGTTCTGGGATCACGACGCCAAATGGCTCATTTCCGCTGTTGGAGACTCTGAGATAGATTTCCATTTCTCAGTCTTACAACCCATCACCGGTTATCGGCAATTTCACAGTGGCATCTCCAAGTTAAAGCAAGTCACCGGTCGCTGTCAACGAGACGTCCAAAGGTACATTATTGCCGTCAGCGCGGATGCAGCACCTGCTGGTGTTATCGCCGCTGTACGCGCATTGATGCAGTTCCGATATCTTGTACAGTTGCCGCGTGTTGATGAAGAAGATCTCGGGCGAATTTTACGTTCATTGGATGAGTTTCACGCAAAAAAGGATGCGATCATTACTGCTGGGGCTCGCCGGGGGAAGGGCAATAAACCCATTACCAACTGGTACATCCCCAAGCTTGAGCTAATGCAAAGCATTGCTCCCAGCATTCGCAACTCTGGCGCCGTAGGACAGTGGTCTGCCGACATCACTGAACACGCTCACATCACCGAGATAAAAGACCCCGCAAGAATGAGCAACAACATTAACTACGACACACAGATTTGTCGACACCTTGACCGTGCCGAAAAATGCCGTCGTTTTGAGCTCGCCACTAGCCTTTTAGATCACGAGCGGGGTACTCAGGAGCTGGAGGACTTGGATTCGGACGATGAAGATGGTGATGCCGATGTTGACGCGCAACATATTCCCATCAACGTGACACAAGACCCACGTCAAATCACGAACTACTTTGCGATTGCTAATGCACTCCAGCGCCGAGAGGTGGGTTCAGTGCCCGTATCTCTTCGCTTGTTCATTGTCAAGTGCTCTGCCTTTCATCTTGCATACAAGCCCTCCATTCAAAACATCACTGTTGACGAAGTCGCCGTCAAATTTGGTCTACCAGATCTACGACCCGCTATCGCTGATTTCCTCCAGCGTGAGGCAACTTATGGACATAAGCATGTTCATGCAATTGGTGGTCCTAGAAGAGCTGGGCCTACCGCTGTCCTTCCATTTGACAAACTTCAAGTCTGGTTCAAAATCCGCTTGCAAGAAACAGACTCGCACAACAATCGCACCGTTAGACCGAGTCAGATGCTCAATTGTGCTCCACCCAGTGACCTCTGGACTTTAGGTCGCTATGATGCGGTTATCATTGAGACCAATGCAAGCCATTCATGGCCTAGCAGTAATCTTTCAGGCGCGCTCTTTGTCTTGTGTTTCGATACTCCTTAACTTACATTACCTTTTACAGGTCACGCGGTCGCGCAGATTAGACTTATCATGCGACCCATTGGCAAGAGTGGTATACCATGGTCATGGAAGGACCGTTTCCTCACCTATGTTCAACGTTTCGACATCTCGAAGGATCGTGATCCAACTACGCAGCTTCACTTGCTCAAGCGAGCAAAGTGCTCAAATGGAAGCCGGATGGGCGATGTCATCCCAGTATCTCAATTGAGGGCACCTGTCCATCTCATCCCTCGCTTTGGCGTTACTGCAGATACGCGTCTCACCGCCTACAACAGCATGGAGCATGCCGCTGTCTTCTTACTTGAGGGTCTTATATAAAATCTGTGTAAAATGTAGTGACAATCACAACTACACTTTGATAAGACTAGAAGTTGCCAGCTCCTCAAGTTCACGGTCAACGGATTTTCTACTTCTCGGTTGATAACGTGTTGTTCGTGGGTGGTCAAAGAGTAAACAAGTTACCTCCTTGTTTGAAGAAACTATATAAACTGTGTCTGTGGATTTGTTGTGTCTGGAAAAATGATAGGTATGTTTCACCCTAGTAGGTCGTGTTTCAACCTATGAAAGTTTGTCTCAACTTTGTCGTGTTCTCCTGTTTCGTATCTCTCTTCCTGTAAAAGAGAGAGGTCTTCGTTAAGTGTACGTAGAGCTTGGCTCAGTAAAGTAGTGATGAGTAACTTAGTTATCTGGACAGCCTACCTGTGGGCTCTTTAACCTGAAGTTACTTTGTTGAAATGATAGTACTTGCACTCTCACTATGTCTTGCCTTGATCTCACTCTCAGATTAGTGGGATAGGTTTAAAGTGTAAGTTTGTCTTAGTCTTACTTCAAGGCACTTGGTTTGCCTGCACTTTGACTATGTCTTGCCTGATCACTCTCAGATTAGTGATATTAGGTTTAAAGTGGGAAGTTCTATTTGCATGGGTGTAAAATGGGCTCCTTTTATACCTTTTTGGAGGCCAGATTACTAAGCATGATTCATCACATGGATTGGTAAGAATGTGCTTACAAATCCTACCATTTGGTGTGCTGAGTCAGCTTGTTTTACTAATAATACATGTATCTTACAAAGCATGATAAATCAAAGGCATGAGTCATCTCATGGATTGGTAAGGTTGTGCTTACAAACCAAGCCTTTTGGTGAGCTGAGTCATCCTGTTTACTAAGAAGATTATAAATACAGTTGCAAGTCTTACAAACCATGACGAATCAGTGACAAACCACGATGAGTCAGGCTGAATCCTTACAAATCACCTTATTTCCCAGTCACATGACCTGATTACAAACATGATCAGTCAGCTAGGGAGAAAGTCTGATGAATAAGCCAAGAAAAATAGAAAGAAATGGAAGGTCACAGAACAAAATAGAAATACATAGAAATCCCCGTGTATAATACGAGAAATGAAACACGAGAAACGAGGCTTCAGAAAAACAGACTGATGAATCAATGAAAAATGATAGAATCACTTGGTGATATGGTAGAGTACAGTTCATTATACCTTCCTTATCTTTTGTATAGCACACATGTCATGGTATGGACTGCATACCATGCATGACACCGCGGAGTTGTGGTTGAACGAATTTTGGGACAAAAACATCTTCTTTGCCCTATCAGCCTAATATTTGATGCGAGATAAGGCCATTTTCGTGTACTATGAAGGAGCGATCAAAGGCAGTTAGATTAGGATTTATGTACATGTTGTGGGACAATTTCCCTAGTACCAGTGCAGCAACATGCCACTTGGCAAGCATTTTCGTTCAGTTGACGTCGGGATGAAGCTGGCGTCCTTCGCATCGACTCCAGAGGTCCACGACGTACCGACAATGAATAAACTCACCAACTCGGAGCTTACTCGCCTGATATTGCATGAACAGCAACCTACCATTAGCAGTCAGCTCGGCCATCTTCTATCAATCATCTTCAAGTCTTGCACGACTAAAGTGCCCAGAGCAAAGGATCTTGCTGTTCCGCTGAAGAAAATCCACCGCGATGTCAGAATCGGCACCTTTCAGCACATCCAGAACGAAACAACACTTGTACCGCTCTATGACGTGGATAGCCAACAGTGGAATTGGCCACTTCCAGCATCTCATAATGACAAGCTTCCTCTGAAAAGTGGTGAGTGGGGAGGAGAGACGGATATTATGGATGAGAACGAGCAGGAAGGAGACCCGGGGAAGGAGGAGAAGCCGAGAGATTGGGTTTTTGTCGATGGAACTGGCAGGACAGATGGCAAGTTGGCCTCTGATTCGGAGGCCGTCAGCCCGCCCAAGGACTCAGACGAGCCGATGCAGGACCCCTCAGAGACCGATAACGTCTCAGATCGTCAGCCAAAGCGATGGACAACGGAACAAGTTTTCGCGTCGTTCCTTAACATCCTTACCTTTGCCCTCGTCAAGCAGCAGCCTCTACTTGCTCAGAAGCATATCTTATACCGTGTCTGGAGCACGTCAAACTCCTCACGACCAATGCGTGGTGAAAAAATCGCTCACAAACCCAACCTCACCTTACTAGATGATCTAGAGGCTCGGTGGGATACGATCAAGGCCATATGCGAACTCACATCGACTCCCTATGCACCTTCATCGACCCTTGGAAAAACTCTGGACAGCAAAGCCTACCTTCTTTTCAAGCACCAACCGTGGAGACGCTTCACGTTACTTGTCTCCATTTCCAATGGCTATCGCGAACTTCGTGTACACCTATACGACCACTCGGGCGGTGTTGTGAGTCCTTGCACGAATATCGATGATGAGCTGGACAAGTACCTCCAAATTTTTTCGTGCATCGTCTTCGGAAATCTCAGTTGTATTGGGTTTGACCCGACAATCCATATCTTGAAACATACCCTTCGACCCTCTTCCCGCCCCATAGACTTGACTTCGCACAAGGCCAAGGTGATCAAGAGCGCACGGCCTGGTGAGAATCATGAGATCGAGAGCGCACAATTTGAAGAAATCGAGAGCGCGCAATTTGAAGAGATCGAGAGCGGCCAGATCGAGGAGATCGAGAGCGGCCAGACCAAGGAGATCGAGAGTGCCCAGGTCGAAGACACCGAAAGTACACCCCCGTACACGATGGACGATGCCCTACTAACTGAGGAGAACACCCCCACCCCCCACAACGCTGATGAGGACACGGTGCCCACACCCGCAGCCAACGTCTATTCAAGTATCGTCCCCCCGGTAGAAGAAGTACCTAAAGATCCTCTCCGTCAACCCCTTCCAGAGCCGATTGGCAAGATTCGCGTCAATGAAAACACGTATGATATATTAGAGATTATATTCTCTAACCAGGGCCTCGTTGGTCGTGGCACGGTATGCTATCTAGCCAGGAAGGACGGGGAGGAGTACATCATAAAGGATCACTGGGTTCTTGGGGGAAAAACCCAGGTCCTGAACGAGATTTCTATGCTGAAGAAGATGGAGGGGGTCCGTGGCGTTCCTCGCCTTGTCGAATACTGGCTCATGGAGAGTGAGCCTGACGAGGTCGATGAAACAAGGAGGTATCATTTCAAGACTCCGCGCAGCATAAAAGGCACCTCGCGTACTCATGTTCACCTGGTCTTGAAGCCTCGTGCGCGACCATTGCATCAATTTCGCTCACATGCGGAGTTATTGACCGCGATACGGGATATCGTGAAAAGTAAGTGATGTCACATCACCTGAATGTTCCGCTGACTGACTCAATTTTTAGTTCAGAAGTACGCAGTAGAAACACGCAAAGTTATTCACCGTGACTGCAGTTTGAACAATGCAATGATCGAGGACGATGGAAATGGTTCCCACGGAACGCTAATCAATTGGGAGTTTGCGGTCGAGATTCTGGAAAACGACAAATACAGTGTCGGTGGCACGGTAAGTGTTTCCCTATCTTTAAGAAATTAGTATTGATTGACGGTATCAGGGTATGATACCTTTCATGTCACGAAAACTGCTCTTCCAGCTTTACCTCAGCACACCGGATCCATCAGATGAGCACATGGGCACGCGAGCCTCAGGATCAATACCATACCCAGCCCCCTTGGTCAAACATGACTACAAGGACGACCTCGAGTCGATGTTTTATGTTTTCTTCTGGATTTGTATTGAATTCAGGGGCCCTCTCGGCATGAAGCGTGTTCTTCCGACCACTCTCCCACAGCATTCTCAGCTCCCCGTTAAATGGATAACCACTGAATGGTCTGCGTCAACGTACCAACAGTGCGGGGACAGCAAAACACGTTTCTTTCACCAATCCGAACACTACCGGGCGGAAATCATGAAGCAATTTGATCCCTACTTTGAACCGCTCCTTCCCCTTGCGTTAGAGTGGTACGAATTAGTCCAGGAACCCAAATGATTACGTTTTGATGATGTAATCGCGATGCTGGAGAGACACATCAGCACACTTCCGCAGGAGCCATCCCCTGAGCTCCTAGTCTCCAAATGGGTGATTCTCTCAGCGGCGAGTTCATTTACCACCAATGACGAGGAAGGGTCACAATCTGTAGGTGAGACATGAAAGAAGCGAGTGGTTGATCACCGATGGACGATGGAAATTGTACCTCAGCCGAAGAGGAGCAAGACTGGATAGAGTTTAGCATTGGTACTTCAAATTACGTGTTCCTGTACATATCAATACCCGCATACCGTATGAGTCACATGATATCCCCATCTTACATATGCAGCCTCATCATTACCTCGATGTTGGACTGGCGAATTTTTTACGACTATACTATATCTGCAGGCAGTGCTCGACTCATATTCCCCAAAGGACACCATATCCGACTTTTTATGACTATACTATATCTGCAGGCAGCGCTCGACTCATAATCCCCAACAGACACCATATCCGACTTGCCGACAACTATACTATATCTGCAGCCTGAGGCAGCGCTCGACTCATTCCCCAAAAGACACCATATCCGACTTGCCGAGATTTCCACACCATCATCTGCAGATGGGACCCACGCTGGAGTCATATTCTCAACATGTGTTTGCGATATCCGATACTGAGATGAACTTTACGAGCCTTTAAAGATGGTATGTGTTTCGCAGTAGTTTTTTTTGTGCTAATCGCTACTCTAGTGCTTCTGCTCTAAGCCTGGGCTAGTCATGCCGTCTACTCAACCTCGCGCCAGCCCTAAGAAGAAGAGATCCAAGCGCAAAGCTGTGGACTCTGACGTGCACACAGTTTCAGCAAAGAAATCACGAGCTAGGGTCGAGGCACCCGTGGCGTCGCAGCAGTCAATTGCTGTGGACGACTCCCTCCCCGTTCGACGTTCTGGACGTCAAGGTGCAGGCACAGGAGGTAGGGCCGCTCAACTAGAGAAAATCAGTGCTCTCTTGGATGCCCCGGTGCGGGCTACCCAACCCAAGGGCTCTACCTCCCTTGACACGAATATACCTCCCAATCCTCTCGCTCCAGAACTGCCCCATAAGGGTCGCAAGATTCGCTCAAAGGTAGGTCTGTTTCACTTTAGTATAGACAGTACTAAGGTTGAATATATCATGCAGAAGCCGCCTCCACCGTATAGTGCCTCTGAACCACTTGAAGATCCTGCGACTTCTAAACCACCAGTGAAGAAAGGTAAGGTGACAAAAACCGCTCTCGCTCCTACCCCCAGCTCGGAGGTATGGAACATCCAACCCAGCCTTTCTCACCGTGAAGCTGGTGCTCGCTTTGGCTTTGCGCAATCCGTTGTCCCCCCCGGCATAGAGCGTGACTCACAAGCACTCTATAATCCCATTGTAGCTGCTGCCAAGGACCATCGTGCTCTGTCAGCCTCCTTGGATCTCCCTGAACATCTTCCAGCTGCTATCGCTACCCCGAGAAATGACACTTTAGCGCAAGCGATACCGCCTTCGCAGTCCACGTCGGTCATGCATCGATCCGATGCTGAATTCTACAAGAACTTGGACCCTGCTCTGCTGCCAGCTGGTGACGCACATTTGAGATCGCAAGACACCGTATCTGAAAGTTCAGAGATGTCCAATGAGGATAACAATGGAAGTAGTGAAGACAACGATAATGAAGAGGATCTTGAAGACCAGGGCTCGGAAATCGGCTGGGGAGCAGCCCATGGGCGCCTTACCGCACATCCCGGTAAGTAATTCACTTTCGCCGTTGTAATTTTGCTGATTGTGAGACAGGTTTTTCACAGGAAGTCATGCCTTCTCAACCTCGTGTCGCCATCGCTCTTCCGACCAATTTCGAGTTTCAGCACTCGCGTGATGAAGAAGATAACATGGCGGACAAGCTTTTAGCAGCTGAGGGGTCAAGCGACAATGATTCTACTATTAAGGTATATATTATTTGCTTCTATGGAGTCTGCTAACATTTTTTTTCCTGAAGCCCACAGATGATGTACTACAACTTCACCACAAGCGAAACGGTCATCCCCGCCTGCCCGATCCTGCGATCCTCGATCTTTTGCGTCAGACCGAGAAAAGCTCCCAACTCAAAGACCAAAGCTTCCAAGTCGAAGACCAAAGCCGCCAAGTCATCAAAATCCAAGGAAACGGACAAAGGACCAAAGGCTACACAGCTCAGTTGGTATGGTCCCCATTGGAGGAGGTTCCTTGAGGAAGCGAAGGGAGAGTGCCATGCACAGTACGCGATAGAGAATCTGTTCCCAACTTTAGTTGAAGACATGCCGGTTTCCATCACTGAGGTCCTCACATCTTCACTCGTGCAATGGCTTGAATCTGGTAATCAAGTCGAAGCCGGTACACATTTATGCTCCCCCGAGACAGCTTACTCATGGCAATTACCAGCTGTGTGGCCTGATCACAAGTCCGATATGGCCAAATTGGTGCGTGTATCTGTTGTCACGCTTCTGATATCTGACGCGCTGTTATTCCAGCTGTTTGAAGATCTATCAACTTGGCGCTCGGACCTGAAGAAAACCGCTATCAACATTACACCCTCTATGTACAACCTAATCCCACCTCCTCATATTCCTTCCCAACAACATTCTGAGTGGGTTGAGGGAGCCACTCAAGAATTACTAAATGCATCTGTGTTTCTGCGTGATGGTGTGGATGAACTCGGGAAAACTCGAAACACTGCTCACCCTGCGCTCCGCGAGGCCGCCATTTCATTCTATTACACCGGGCCTTACCGTGTCGCTCGCAAGAGACCCGAGGTTTTCCGCGAGCAGTTACCATTGGAGTGCTTGGCTTTGGTCTGTACCGCGGTATTTTTCGATGCTTCTATGTACTTGACGACGCACTAACATCTTTTTTTTCTAGTTTAACTGCGTCTTTGACAGTTTAGTCAAGAATGGTAACAGAAAGACATTCCCGAAGTTCTCCGCCAAGGAGTACGCCTCTATGTATCGCAAGTTGCTCAAGCTACTGCAAGATACCATGTTGGATCCTTATCACGGAGCCAAGCTGGTCCGACAGCTTTGTTTGTGGGCTGAAGCCGGATGGCAAGAGCATTTTTTTTCTACGATGTTTTGAATACTCAACTTTTTTTTTCACACAGGGCGGAGTCCTCCAAGGTTGACGGCGGCAATGAAACAAAGCATCATCATCTACAGTTCGTTCTTGATTGAGGTATTACTACTACTAGGGTTATTTGCGCTGCATGTTCTCGAGTATCATTTACTATGTATCGTGTTTTCTGCTGGCACTGTGATTGAATGCATAGTATTGTGATCATTGTGATTGTTTTTGCCAGTGTGCCACAGTTGAGCAGTAAGCGCCTTCAGCGAGCAAGCACCACAAATGACATGTTATTGGCAATGTCTGTACAAGGTCCCTTCCTCTAGGTATCTATGAGCTACTGTACGGAAATTCACAATAAGAAGTAGTACTGTAGTCAACTGTCTAATAGGGACCAAGCTGTCTGGCTTGGATGCTGTGCAGCTCTGTACAGAGCTGTACAGAACCTAGTGGTTTGCTGATGAAGAGTATTTATTTACCTTGTGCGAGCTGCTCAATCTCTCGAACAAAAGGTTCAAGTAGTCCGTTGAGCTGCTCTGTATTCGGTTCCGTTGGCCCTGGAATTACGAAGAGTAAAAATGTGTTCTCCCGCAAAAATCGTATCAATCGCGGTAGGTTGTCAATAGTCAGCCAAACTGTGCCAGTGGAATAATTAGCACGTTTGAGTGAACGGAACCTGTTCCGTCAATGGCAATGTCAGGAAATGACAACTAAGACTTGTTTAAAACATACCAATCGATGTTAATATGCACAACGAGGCCACATTTCAAGGACACGAACCGTTGGTTGAGTTTTTGTACGTCAATGTCATTTACTTTGAGATTCTTCGAGTCCCACTGGCGCACTATGCCCGTACGGAGTGATCTCCACATCCACCCGTCGTATATGTCTGTGAGTGGCTCATTTACATCCTTCTCGGTGTACCACTCCTCTCGTGTGATAGGTGGTGCTGGTTCATGGTCGCCATCCTTCTGCCAATGTTGAAGTTCCTCCCATTTACCAGGACGCATAAGGAGATGTGCAAGAGCAGCTGTAAAGGACGCCACAGGCATCACTTTGTATGGGATGCGTTTTTGCGCGTTTGAACTCATTCGTTTCAGGCGAAATAGCGCTGCGGAGCATCCAGGTGCTGTGCACAGTTGAGACTGCATTGTTGGTAGCTCGGAAGGATGGTACATTTGCCAGCAAGATGGGCAAAGAATGTACGTAGTAACAATCTTCTCTGTATCGACACCCAGACGTTTCTCGACAGTGCGAAGAGTTCGTGCCATGCTGGCTAAGTCACTCTGAAGCTCAGGAGAAATTCCGCTGGGATAGCAGCTTGTGATCGTCGAATGGAGCAAGGTGAGTGTCTCTTCTGCATCTGCATGTGTTGCACATCTGCATGCAGCATTGGCAAACACGTGCACATAGCCATTTAGCAGTGCTCGATGTTCCGATAACGCGGGCGGTACAACACTATGAGGTTCGTCTGAGTCGACAAAAGTATTTTCATCAAATAGTGCATCGTTGGGAAGGAACTGCAGATCATTCTCAGGAACCCAGTGATCTTCATCGTCGAGATGTTCAGTGTACGATAGCTCCTCGTCGGAGGCATTAATACGTGATTCTTCATCAGCAGTGTGATTGCGAGTAGCCGAGTTAAAGGTAAGTGATAGGACACTAGTACAATCATCGTCACTAAGAGACACATTATGGTCATATGACGAGTGGAGATATGGCAGGGGAGAACTGCTTGGTGGAGGCGTGTACTGTTGATCAAACTCTGTGTCATCGTCGTCTGAGGAAGGGAAATATAGCGGAGGGGAACTCGAACCGCCCGGGTGATCTATATCAGATACAGAAGGTGCATTGTCTGGCAAAATGTCGAGCAGTTCAAGCTCTTGGGACGGTGTCCCATAATCAGGGAGTATCAGGTCATCATCCAGCAAAAATTCGTCCTGACTTGTGATATCTCCGTCCGAAGCGGTCCCATTGATCAGCTGAGCCTGTGGAGGTTCACCACTGCCAAGATGCTGCCTGCGTGCACGACCATGCTTCTTGAGGTGATTTTTTAAAAGTTTGACCGGTCTGAAAAAGACCTGATAGCTGGCACACTGAGCACAGACATATACACCGCTGCAGGTATACGAGAGTCAACTATGCATTAAGACTCAACTATAAGCTCGTACCTTGCTTTGTTGATTAGTAGACATCAAACGGCCAAGCGATAGGCTGTAACCCGTCCGTCCACAGTCTTGTTGAGTTGTTGGGAAATGTATGGTATGGTAGGGTTGGTATGGTTGGTTGGTGGCAGCGCATGCGGCGTGCGGCATGCAAGAACAGGTGTACATATGGAGAATACTGTGTAACCATAGAAATGGGTATAGCACCTGCCATATTATACATTTGTTATATATATATATGTATGTATATGTGTACAATGCACAAAACATACCTCACGTAGAAGCCACTGTAAGGTAGATAAGACGTAGGTGAGGGTACCTCTAAGTTCGAGCCATCGTTGACGCCGGTGATAATTTAAAGGGTCAGATTTCCGACATCATAGAAGTCGGCTGATATTTGATGGCTCCGACGTGGCTGAAACCTAATGTACCCCCCAGATTCTCAGCCAATTCCAAGCCGTCGGAATTTTTGGACAACACGCAGTGAAGTCAGCTTGAAGCAAGACACGACGAAAGAATTTTCTCGCCTGCTCAGAGTCACTCTGAGGAACCGTCCATATGCGAACGAGCTCGTTGTAACAGCCAGTCGCGATGACTTGGCTGTCCTCGGAAAAGGCTACACTCGAGACGACTTTAGGGTGCTCGAGTGGCTCGCCGATGGGTTCGAATGTGGTCAGGTCAAAGAACCGCGTCGTTTTGTCATCGGATGTGGTGCCGAATTTGGTGCCTTTGGGAGCAATGGCTAGTGACTCAAACATTTTGACGTGCGCGTCAAATTTTTTGATGATGTCTCCTGTGGCAGCATCTGAGATTCGGATGTCGTTGTGATTTCCACTGACAAGACGGAGACCATCTGGAGTGAAAGCGACTCGCCAAGCCCGCTGTTCTATTTTGAGTAGTTCTTCTCCATTTTCTGAATTCCAAACGATGATGTGTTCGTCCGTGCCCGCTGCTAGTTTGCTACCATCGGGGGAGTATGCCACCGAGTTTGCCGCACTGCCCACTCGGAGTGGCCCAAGGACTATTTTGCCCCTCTTCCTCTTCCACACGCATACTGTTCTGTCCTCTGACGCAGTTGCAAATGTCTCGTTGTCCGGTGCAAATACGACGCCCCAAACACGCCTCTTATGCCCCTTGAACGAGACTGGCACTCTCTTAAGCTTGTTTTTCAACTTTGTCTCAACTTCCCAGACCAGGATGCTTCCGTTCACTGCTCCACTCACAATCCAACACCCATCGGAGGATGCTGCAACCGTGAAGACTTCATGATCGTGACCCAACAAGGCCTCCCCCACCTGTTTCCCCGTGTCCAAATTCCACACCCGAAGACTTTTGTCCCAAGAGCAAGTGACGAGGAGACGTGTACCAGGGATGAAAGCTATGCCGCTCACCCATGCTTCATGGCCCTTGAGCATCATTTCGACCTGAGGTGGTTCCCTTCGAGTTGACAATGCTCTATGAGTGGTAGCCGCCATTGGATCTTGTCCAATGAGTCAGTCAGCAAGAGCATCGGGGAGGGAGTAGTCACCTACATGCGCTATGGTGAGTGGTTGCTAAGTTGCATCTTCGACAGCATACTATTGCTGAATCCAAATGCCGGCCTTGTTGTAGACACGTGGTGTCCCACATACAGATTCCATGTTCAGCGCTTCTTTCTGCTGTTTTCTGCTAGTAGGCGCTCACTGTTCTTCAAGTTGTCGTGGCTGATTAGTACAACCTCTCGGCCACATCAGTTGACAAAAGATATCTTGTCGCATAGATCTTGTACTAATAGGTGACCAAGTAAATTGGTGTTGCTTGCCTGGGGAGAACCAGTGTTTCGTTCCTGCAGGCATCATTTGATCTTTCAGAGGCTGGACTCAGTATGCTGAGTTATATTGCCTCTTCTCACTACTACAAGTTGATTTCGCCTACAGATTTTTATGCACAGGTTCGAATGCGCACGCGCAACTCCACATGTTGGTTGGCCCATATACATGCGAGATTCTGCACATACTTTATCGATATGGTACGGCATACAATCAAGCGATGATGGGCAAGAAGCGGCAGGAGAAGTGAAAACCTAGCATCGCGGCGAGACGGGTTTGTACGGAATGTGTTCACCAAAAAGTTCCTGGCCTTCTTCCTATTTGGGTTGTGCGCCATGTAAGTCACACTCGACCTCCCGAGCAAAAATATTTTGAAAGCTTCTGTAGGATTGGCACTATACTTGCAATCACCATCCCTCGAGTACCTGGTGTGTCATTCAACAGCTCCATGCCTCTGGTTGCTGCCACCGGGAACTACAATGCCTCGATTCCCAGCAGATTTCTCCCTTCCGGCACATGCAGTTTATCCAAGTTGATACCGCTGCCAATATTATTCCCCCTACATTCAACTACATGTTTGCAGAAGTTCAGGATCCAACCACGAATCTAACCACGAATCTACAAGTCGGCACGGCTTACTTTGCAAAAGATGCCCTCCCCACCAAGTCATTCAAAGATCCAGGTCCCGCTCAACTTCTTGTATATTGCATCGAACGACTCGGATCCGACATGGAATGTCTTCATTGTGGTATGCGTGATGCTTTCCGTGTACGCAGTGTTTGACTTGCTTATGCTGGGGACATGAAATCAGTATATGCAATGCACCATGTTTCTTGTGCTATGTGACAGTCTGTAAATGTCTTGTTAATCCACTAGGTTGACCATCCTAGCGACCACGGGGACGAAGTACTTAATGTGTAGGCTCATCATTTTACAAAGCCGTTGAGAAAGTCATGTATCTGAATTTCAATGAATGCTATGTATGATGGCAGACGTCTATCAGGAGCAAAGTATCTTCAAATACATGCAATGGTAGTCTCTATTACAGCGATAAACGCACTTGATGAACGGAAATATGAAATTTCAAATGACAAGTCTGAACGCGGTCACGTGCAGCGCGTCTTATTGATCTTCGTCAAGTTAAAATTCACTTCCTCTATACTGTAGCTGACTGTATGGAGGCAACTGGGGGTTGAGCGTGACAGGTTCCCAAGTTCGACAGGTAAGCAACCAGGCAGTTCACCATTGTGACAGGCCAAAAATTAGCAACTATCAACATCCTGGCACCCACATGGAGTTGCACTCTACACGGCCAATCGAAATAAGCATAGAATCTATGTTTTGTTTTGGGAGCATAGCAACTATACGTACACAATGCCGGTACTATAATTTTCGTCCTATACGTACGCTATACATTTTCTCGGTATATGAGCTATGTCTGAAACTGTGGCGCGAAGCATGGTAAAAAGCATGAAAAAGGTATATGCAAGAAAATAGATAATAAATCAAGGGGATTCGAACTCTCGAGCTCACCATTGACTTTCTCACACATCATTCATGCAACAGCGTACATACTATCACTGGTGGGGTTTTTCAAAGGTTTTCAATGTTTGATGCGTAGCACACTCGTCAATAGGTTTTTTTTCCCGCTGTGGGAGAAATCGTAGAAGTCCGCTATAGTGATAGCGTACCGATCCTGCTGGGTGCGAGAATAGTAGTCGACCCAAGGGGATAGCTCTGAGAGCAGTTCCTCAAGTATGAGCGAGGGGAACAGTGAAGAAGGAAGTGATGCGCTGAAGACAGAACAGCTAGGTATGTGAGGAGATGCGGAGATGCGAGAATGCGCGGAGATGCGAGGTATGCAGATGCGGAGATGCGAGGTATGCGGATGCGGAGAAACGAGTGAATGTCTAGAGGGTACCAGGTATGCGAACGGATAGGGTACCAGGTGTACGGAACGGGTAGGGTACCAGGTATCAGAACAGGTAATCGGGTAGGGCAAACTAGGTACCAGGTATATGCGAAGACGTGCAGAAACCGCCTTGCAAAGGAACTCAACTAGGACTAGCAATAGTCAACTGTCAATGGCGATGCGAGCGTTCGCGCGGGATGAGAAGGCAAACAAGTGATTGCTCAAGCAAGGAAAGACAAGGTAAGACTAAGCTAGTGACTCCGCAACACACAACCAGAGAGAGGGAATGTAGGAAAGTCCTGGATACGAGTCTGCAACGTAGTATATATCATAGTCCATAAGAAACCGGAACTGTATAAGCGAGCGCATATGTACGCGAAGTCGGAGGGGATAATATGTAAGTAGCGCTATGCGACCTCATGCATGGGAACAGTATGCGCATAGTTCTGCGAATGATCAGGATCCAGTAATAAGAGATAAGAACGCACCAGTGGGAACTGACAGATACGGACAGGATATGGACGGACGGTACATTGCGATGCGATGCGTAGAGTGCGTGGATTCCGCAACCTCGTGTGATGGTCCGCAACGGCCTGTGGAAGGTAGGCATGACTTCGTCCAGTAAGGGAAAATGGTGCCGTACGGGGCTGCAGCCAGGGCGTCTCCTACACCGCTTCTTGACAGACCTGTGGGAAATTTCGTGCTCTATCACACCCAGGTGAAATCTGATTTTTTTGCGATGATGTTTGAGTGTCGGAAGGAATCCGGTTGTACAATGTCAGTTTGGCAGGGACTGGCTAAGCTGTTTCAAAATTTGTCACAGCAATGTCACACTGGAGTTTTATAGCTCCGCAACGGTAGAATTTTGAATCTCGATATCTGAACGAGTGTTCATGTACAGTTTTTGAGCGGAGATTATAATTGATGCTGCACTATAGTCACGGTGCAGCATACACTCTTTCAATAACTTCACTGATAACATGGTTCTGCCCTCATTCAATCACGATATAGAAATCGCAGTGGTAAGTATCATTTGTATAGGGACAGAGATTGGTTTCCCTTGGTTTTTTTCCTGTTTGAAAAATTATACAGATTGTAGCATTACAATCATTAACGCTCAGTGGTGTGACATGTGTCAATGGATGATTTATTGTGAACACAACTGCTCGATGTTTTCTATGGGATCTTCACAGCTGTATTCTATAGACACTAGAGAACACTGGCTAAAATCACAGAATATTTTTGTGCAGTGTGTAGCTCGCGATATGATGATCAGCGAATTTTGAAACCCAATACCCATTTTGAAAAACCCCGCCAGTGATAGTACCGTTAAGCTATCAGACTGTTAGAATGTACCATAAGTAATAATATTTAACAAGCTACCACGGACTTGGAAGAAATTTCGTTGAATTACTGGCAGCAGCTATTATATATAGGGCCATCTGCTCACAACACAACAGCTACTAGGTAGTAATGTTGTTATTCTAAAGCTTGCTACATTGTTGTATATATTAAATATGTCTGTCTTAGTGAAGATTACCGCTGGTGAAGCTGTATGCATGGTATGAAGACCTTGGAAGCCGTGGGATAACTCAATATATAGATCCTATGCTTTGGCGGCATTGATTCTATGCAGGACCGGTGATTGTAATGTAATTATATCCTGTTACCACACCGTTATCCGGCAGCTATATAAACATTATAAATTTTTCCAGTATGTACCAGACCCTGAATATGTATAGGTTCTATATCTATTGTACACATTTAAATTGTTTTTCGTCAAATATACAACGTGCGAATTTGACGATTGGCCGTGTACTTAGAAAATATGATGTAGTCAATGCATTAATGAGCCAAAATGAGTCTGAATGGGGCGAAAAATGAAAAATGAGCCTTAGTAGTGATTTTTCGTACCAATTTCTACCAGCGTGACATATGAAATTATAGCAACTCGACCTACGTGATGTGTGACATGGGGCAAATTAGCAATGCAACCAGCTCTGCGTGACGCGTGACAGTTGCTTCCATACAGTAGGGGAGCTCAAAGTTGAACGCCCAACACCCAAGCCCAACGCCCAACGCCCAACCTCGTGACTGAAATTAGGTATACCTAGAATAAATAGAAGTAAATATGGAGTAAAGCCACTGATGAGATAAGCTCCTTACCTAAACCTTGTCGCGCGAAGCGCCGAAACCTTCGCCAACTGTCTCCCCCTAATCCTCAGCATTTCTAAACCTTTTCACACCCTAAACCTTTTCATATTCTATTCCTAACCTTTCCATACTTAAAAAATGCTATTCCTAACCCTAATCATAACCCATGTCATAGATTTTATTGTGCGAGCATGTGGCAAAAGTCTAATGAGGGATAACTGAACAGGATTAGGAATGAAAAAGCAAGGTCTCCTAGGTATAAAAAGGTTTAGGTACGATGAAAAGGCTTAAAAGGTTTAGAAATGCTGAGGATTAGGGGGAGACAGTTGGCGAAGGTTTCGGCGCTTCGCGCGACAAGGTTTAGGTAAGGAGCTTATCTCATCAGTGGCTTTACTCCATATTTACTTCTATTTATTCTAGGTATACCTAATTTCAGTCACGAGGTTGGGCGTTGGGTGTTGGGCTTGGGTGTTGGGCGTTCAACTTTGAGCTCCCCTAGTCAGCTACAGTACGTGCTCAGATCTTTTCCTTGACCCTCGTCTCAAATGCTCACCCGTCGTCTGCGCTCTATACTACCCGCACTCGTAAGTCTCTCTTTTTCTCCTCCATTGAATTTACTCTCTCAAAGTAGGTTCCCGTCGCTGGCAGACGACATTGGACGTCACTGCCGTCGACCCATCACCTATCCTCTGTCCCATCCTCTCAACTCTCAACTCCTCTGCATAACACGAGAATCTCTCCAGAACTCCAGGAATGGCATGGCAAACTGAGGAACCGGACCGTATCACCTTTCGCTGTGCGTGGAGGATGCTTGTACATCAACACTTGCAGAGTGCATCATGAACTTGGGTATGTACGTATAAACTCTGGTAGTTCTATTAATCACACAGTTTTTTACCATCTAGGCGTGTGACTGGCGACAGCACCAGCAAGGACAGTCACTGCAAGCACATGGTAAGGCCGATTTCACCTCACTTCACATTCATTTCCACTCATTTTACACATCTTCTCGCGTTTCTATTTCCCTGGAAATCCTCAAGCTCGGCCCGTGGTACCAACAGTCAGTACCATACTTGAACATTGTATTCTCCCACTCCTACAGAACGATTCTCGCCTCCGAGCGGCACCCAAGGTCATTAACCAGAGTGTTCGAGACTCGTGTCACGCGCCATCGGCAAGGTTGCTGCCCTCTGAAGAGTTCTGACCACCCAAAAGTGCTGTGCGCTTGGCTTAGAGGACTGCTTCATTTGCTACACGAGCATGCATGGCGCTCGCAGAAACGCTGGTCTGATGCAAAACTCTTTCCAACTCAGTGCACCAGGCGTGCCTCACAGTGTATGCGTCGTTTCCTTGCTGTTATTGATGAATGTGGCTGATGCCTTGTCTCATCAACCTTCGAATCGCGTCTTTCGCGGGGTTACATCCGCCGTTTTCGTCCACCGCGATTACCTTCCCTTCCTATTGGCTTCCACACGTACACTCCACACCCACGTAGTCCATCATCCCGCTCTCTATCTTCATTCCCTCTCTTCACCGCATTCGACCATCTCCAGATATCGCCGAAGATCAGCCCCCATCATCTCTAGCCCGTCCTCCATTCCCTTCGTTCGGCCGCTAACAAATACTCCGATACGTCCCCCCAGTTCCTTGCTGACTATCACGGTGCAGATCAAGAGGAGGAGACCATGCAAGAAGATTGATGTCAGGGAGGAGCGCACCGGCCATCACAGCTGAGATAACACTGATAGCTTATATGATGGAGATTGGGCTGGCGAACACATGGATCATGGTGAACCGGCGCCCATTATTCTCCTTACTCTATATACTTCAGATGCAGCTCTCTCTTCCGGGCCTGCACCTTGCAACCGCCTGTCCATCGCTAACGTCTTTTATTTCTCATGTCGCCCGTTGAACTTAGTCATTCGCGGAAGAAAATCTCGATCACTCTTTCCTCCGTCGATCATCTCGAACTCTCGATGTGGCACCTCGTATCCCTTGTTGATGCATCACGCACTGAAATCGCGCATGGAACTCGCCACCAGAACGATCGTGATTGGATACAGGAGATTTTCGAGGACACAGCTGAACCTTGGTAAGTGTTGACTTCACAACTCCAAGCAAAATAACTAATGTTCTGGATTCAAACCAAAGTTCCGGAGCAATGCACCCTCCTCCGCTCTAACCTCTTCTCCAACTCTCCTTTTTAGATGAACTCCCTTCCGCAAACAAATTCCACCCTAGTACTCGTCCCCACCATTCATCGTCGACTTCCGCAACGGGCTCGCAAAGTGGAACAGCTACAAGCACCCTCGGTCGCTCGCTTCCCGTATCCCTCGCCCAGGAACAAGAAAATCAGCAGGCAGCAAGCGTGGGCCAAGGCACTCTAGCGTGTGCTGACCCGAGAGATCGGTGTGCGTGGAAGGTGATCGATTAAGGTATTTGTTGTGTCGCAGACGCACCGATTGGTACCTGTCCCAATCCTCCCAATGCTGAGCAGCGTAAGTCTGACGTAGGTCATTACATTAGCCGCCACGCCACAACGCCTGTAACCAAAAAAGCTAGAGTCCTATACATATAGCCAGAGCTTTAATTCAGATCTCGCCAAGAGAATTTTGTTGCACAATGAACACGAGTCCACCCACCGCTAGAGGTCTTCAAGTTTTACACCCCTGATCATAAATGATGACAATGTTCCTTTCGGGGGTGTCCCTGTACATACCTTCTCTGACAGTCTAGCTGGCGCAAGGAACGAAGACAAGGATCTGGACGAGGGAATATAGTTTCCTGATTCTTCGTCCGATGTGGTATTCACAAAGGGCTGGTATGGTGAGTTTTCCTTACGGTATTCGATGTAACTCGCAGAATGCGTTTGGTCACTCTTCCCAGAGATCCACCGAAAGCATAGTAGTTTCAGGTAAGAAGATTCGGGTGTTCAAAGCGAGGACAAAGCATTGCGTTGAGCAGAACTGCAGGGCTGGATGCCATACTGTCATATTTATTACTTGATTGCGCGTGCCAGCAAGAAACGAGATGTGGGTAGTGGCCGTACGTCACGCGACGCACAGTACCAAAAACATCTAGATTGCAGTGATAGATCGTAGCATGTAGATGAAAATCTAGCCATATGACGCAGCTCACCTAGTGCATGACAGCCGTGGCTTGTCACCGAAACCGCTCCCTCGTTGATGTCTGCCCCCCGTTTGGTGTTTGAGTTGAACGTCATCTAAGTATAGCCCAGGATAATAATAGAATTATATCTGTCGATGACAAATTTCATTCTAGTCATCTTCAGCTGTCCCCGTCTTTCGCATTCGCATCCAGTTCAATGATTCATTTATACGTACAAGTACTGACACCGCACTTTGAAGTAAAATAAAAGGAGAGATTTATGTCGGGAAAATCCCAAATAAAAGTGAGATTTACAAGAGATAAACATACGATAACGACAGTACGATTATCCTATGTTTAGTCACAGTTTACCATACATTTTCTCTCAATAAAGTCTTTAGTTTTCCTAGAATATTCACTGCCATTTATTCTTAGCATACGAAGCGATACAGATTTGCCATACGCTACATATCGATGATCGCATCAATTCTAGCCTTCTACAACCTTCTATCACTTCCCAATCTTTTTCCGTGCTCCGTACCAACCCCCAGCAGCCCAGAACATGGCAGGACCACACCGAAATGTGCCCGACAAACCCCCTAGTGTGCCCCTCAAGCCCACTAGTAAACTGGGTCCGCTGGGAAAGAAGAGGGTGTTGGAAACCCCAGCGAGTGCATCTGCCTTGAAACGACCACGGCCTACACTGGCAGGAGGGGATGGAGGACCGGGGGTATTTCTCAATCCATTCCCTGAACCCTTCGACCCAGGCATGAGTGTTAGTGAATCTGAAGAGTTGACCCGAAGGCTACACCAGCGGATGGATCAGGATTCGAGCGAGGCCATGAGCGAGATTGAGCAAGCGACCGAAGACATCAATGCAGCTATTGATCCCAGCCTTCGAGATATGGAGCCCACATCAGCCTTGACTGAACAGCGTCTCAGCCACGAACGTGTACCTACGCTAGACAGCGGTCCCATCCAAAATGCAGCCTATATGCATCCCCAAGGGCGCGGGAGTGCATCTGCTTCACGTGCACCAGCCTCAGCTCCTTCTCGACCTGTTTCAACTTCTATACGAGGTCCTACCCCCGATGCAGTGACTGCAAGTCGAACACGTTTGGTGACTCCAAGCACTACCGGCAGTGCATTCGAACCTACCTCACGTCGTCTAGGAGCACCACCTCTCAAACCGTCAGCAACATCCAGTCAGTTTCGAACTCCCGACATACCTCCTGTTCGTCGCGCAGGCTTCTCAACTAGCACCGAACCTTCACAGCGTGCAGCTGCAACATCACTATCGAGCTCGCGAGTCACTAGTGCTGCATTTACGGACAAAATTGCGAACCTTGATACCATTGTCGCACAGCTTTCTGAGAAAGTCGATCGGTTGACGCTGCAAAGTAGAGAATCAGCTGAAATCAAGCCTCGAATTGAAGAACTCACTCAAGAAAACAATATGCTGCGAGCAACTGTCGAAGACCACCGTGCTGCGATACATGAACTCGAAGCAACTGTTGATGCACAGAGTGCATCACTGGAAGAACTGCTCACGTTGATCAATGGACTTAGGTCTGCCGGAGCCACACCACCAACAGTCAAGTCGGTTGACAAAGCAACAAAAGCAGTTCGCGACAACGTGTTTAATGTGAGTTCATGCACGACATTCATCAATATATGTACTTACCATGTCCCAGAATGCAATACGGCACACCTTCTTCCACGCAATGGGGATTTCCGATTCCAAGCAGGCAACGTCATTGGGCGTCCTTGACGACGGTTCGTTCTGGTTCAAGTGCCCGACACGAGACGCGAATCTTCTGCGACCGAACTTTGCTGGATCGTGGTCAGAGAATGCGGATTGGCGGGATGATATGGTCCGCTACATCCGACTAAAAGCCTGTGAAGTTTTTGCTCAGCTTCCCGTTGACCATCTCTCGCAAAAAACGGATACCGATATCATCAAACAGCTGAAGGAGGTGTTCGAGAACACCAGGGGATCCATCAAAAAAGGAAGCAAGGGGCAAGACGCACTGGAGGCAAGAAATCGCAAGCAGCGACAGACTGCTCGGAAGAATCGCGTGAGTATTTTGACGGACTCTATGTGCCTTTTAATGAAGTCACGCGCTAGAAAAACATAGAGAGATCAGCAATTGAAATACGAAAAGAGACGGGAACAGATGGACCTGAGTGGGATTGGTTCTTCCAAGTTGGTTATCAATCAACGGACGAATCCGACGGTGGTGGTACTCACAATGGTAAACGTGTGGTTGACTTCGCATCAGACAGCGAGACCGCTCAAGTACCGCCAATCAAGAAATCTTCGAAGTCCAAGAATGCGGACACAGTATGGACCTCTCGTCCTCCGTGTTATCGTGACGAACAGGTGAAATGAGCTGGTGACTGTCATAACCGACCTAATCATGTTTGCAGGTCAATGAGAAAGTTAGCCTGATCAACGACGCTGTCAATAAAAGAAGAGCAGATCGAAAAAACTTCATTGTTCCCATCGTCGTAGGTGAAAAATGTGACAAAGATCTCCCAAAGCCCGCAAACAACAAACTCAAGATCCGACGGGAGTTCATTGATCCTGCCTGGCTTGCGGAGAATTCACAAATGGATGTCCCATCCCGAGTCGATGCTGATGCTCCAACACGACCCTGCGACCCTGACGCCGGTCGTGGACTCGGAGATGAATATGTCAGCGGCAATGACACACTGTATGATGGGGGTGATGAAGAAGATCTGGAGGAATAAGGTCGCGCACCTGATGGAATGCAGAGTTCCTCCCCTTCGCGTGGACGGATGAAATGGACTTGAAATCCTGTAGTATTAGGCTCGCAATTCGGACAACAGACCATGTATTTGTATTTCGGCTGCTGTACTATTCTTCGTCAAGCTCGAGATTAACATCCATGTCCACTTCTGTTCCATCCTGAGATGTTGTGAGTACTGGAGATGAAAATCACAACAGACGTACATGATTATGGGCTACAGTCACCCAATATTCGACACCAGAAATGGTGATGGGGATGAGTATGAGTTGTCCCGACACGAGTTCAATCTCGACGACCTCCATTTCACCGAGGGCATTTCCATACCAGACTTGCACGCCAAGATCAATTGCCCTAGTAACAATACAGTAAGTCTCTAGATTAGCGTTGAGAGGTACGAGACAGACCATAGATCCCACGGGAATGCTGGCATGTCATCATCCGCGACAAAAGGACGAACAACTGCGACTGTCTTGGTAATTTGACCCTGATCTTCATACTCCATGTCGATTTTGAAGATCCATTGGATTTCGACAGCGACTCGACCATTGAAATAAGCATAGCGAGCAGTTTTCCCGCGGGTTTGTGTTGCTGCTCCATAGCGGAGGGCTTCAACAAACACATGGGAGTAAGATTTTACATGGCCCATAAAGCAGGCACCATGATCTGCGAGAACGACGTCAGCGTGAATTACAAAGCCCGACTCGCCCCACTTGTCCTGCAGGAACTGCAGGACAAGACCATATAGCATGGGGTCGAATGTCTGAAGCTTGACATCCTTGGAATGTCGGGGATATGTTACACGTCCTGCCTTTGTCAGTTGAACTGCATGATGTACAAAAAAATACTTGACTTACGTGCATTCCCGTCCTCTCCGAAAGATGCTAAATACTCTTGCAATGTTCCACGACGTGGGCGAGTTCCACCTTTCAAACACGATTCGAGAAGTTCGATTGAGTCGCGGTCATTTTCGTCGGTCTCCGGAAGTCTTCGAAAAGCGTTCAACTGCAACAAAAATTAGACAGACTCGTAGCATGAAGAGAAAAAGAGCCTACCAGATCATGGACTAGAACCCATTTCCACCATTTGCGCATCATCGTGCATTCGAGTTCGCCACCCTTGTGATTATTATGGTTCGTCCTACCGAGAAAGCCGTTGTTTCGTTCGTATGGAAACACCCACGTAGCATAGCAAGGCCTGAACTGGAGAAACTGACGTCGAAGATGTTGAGCGAGATGAAAATAAGGGGTTAGGTGACACCCCATACGCGCCCAATTCTGGCATGCTCTAGAGAGTGCCGCACAGCCCCGTTCGACCTCATCTGGGCTGATTGAACGTGACGACAAGATCCGGATAGCGGCAGAGAACTCGAGAATGGTTGCATAATGATGTCTGATTGAACGATCCATCGTGAGGGCATCATTCTCATCAAGCTGCTCGTCAGTAGGTTGTGCTTCTGTTTCGGAGAGCAGTATTTCGAGACGACGCCGACGCATGACCTTCTCGTTCTTCGCATGCGCAGCTGCATGTTTGGTGTTGGCTCTTGATTTTGGTGCATCGATATCGGGGATAAGGCCGTCAATTTCCCATGCAACGAAAAGCCCGACAAACAACACACTAATATGGAGTCGCCATTGGTCTGCCTTTGACGAGGAAGAAGTGACCTGTAAATGTAAAGTATTGATCAGATGAATCACGAGAGGTGTGATAGCAGACGTACGGATGGGGGTAAGCGACCAACTGATACTGGCCAAATGATCCGAGAGAAGAATTCATCAAGTCGTTCCAGAGGATACCAGTCTTCTCGAGGAATGGGATTGAGCATCCCGGACTGAAGGATTATGACCTTCGTCACATGCCTAACCATACCTGTGATGGTTCATCAATATTCATTCATACGACAGCAGAGATTACTCACAGAGATACACACAGTGCATGAACTCCACTACCGAGTTGACGGCTGTCAACCAACCTGGGATGAGGTTAAACACTGACCAGTGCACTCCACGACGCTCGAAGATCTCCTTTTGATCATCGTCGTCAAGAGAACATGAACGAAAGGCATATTTGACGTAGCGCCAAGCATCACGTAGTCTGAAGTCTGCGGACACATTAGAAACGACCCAATAATGCACCATTAATTCTGACTTACCCGTCGGATTGAAACCACGTGGATCTGCAAGATAATATGAAGGTGTGTCGCATTGCGGACACATAAATAACTTTGATGAGAAAGAGGCAAGTCCTTCAATTTTGCGACTCGCTGGAAGATCGGAGACCTCGCTATTGAGAACTGAATGAATGGGATACTTGTTTTCGTGTCCATATATACGAAACTCTTGTCCTGTTCAATAAAAAGTCAGAATATCTATAGTGAGATGAATGAATACACACCACCATAAAGTTCGGTCATTTCGACCACGAATTTTTCCATTATTTTGTTAAGTTGCACGAGCGTTGGTTCATTTGGTCCAGGGATGACCATAATCAGAAAGGTTTCTTCGGTAAGATAGCGGACGCCACGAGGATTGTTGCAGCAGGTCATGTATAAGGCTCCCGTAGAGTGGTTGCCACGCTTGACTGATTGGAACCTAGTGTATAAACACGATGAGAGACTTCGATGTCCAGTCAGCGATTTACGCACCAATCAAGGTTGATTTGCCACACTAATCCACACGGAAGTGAAACGAAGCGCTGTTGGATATTGTGCACGTCATCGTCGACAACGCGAAATCGGCCATTGTCATGATACGTGCGTTGCAAACCAGCTCGAATTGCACGCCAGCCCCAGGCATTGTGCATGTCATGCATGGGACTAGAAGGGTCTGCAAAGGCATCGTCACCTCCCACATGGGTAGCTGGCACTTGGCGTGGTTCATCACCTTCTCGTCTCCATTGTTGCAACTCTTCGTATTTTCCTGGGCGGAGAAGCCAATGTTGTATTGCCTGACGAGGTGCGACGTATGGCAGAACTTTCGTCGGCTTGCGCTTTGATTTTCCGCTAGCGAGAACCTTTGTCGTGTAGAGTATACCTTCACAATCTTCTTCACGGCACTGTTGCGGAAGCTCTTCGTCGTACAGCGTGAGGGGATCGTGGACCTGCCAGCATGACGGACATACGAAGAGGTAAGTAATGATAGAGTCAAGATTGACCCCCAGACGCCTCTCAGCTGTAGGCAAAGTTCTCGCCATGTCTTCCAGACCTTCATACTCGATATCCTGTGTGTGATCGCGAGCGTAGCACAATGCACGCGCGACTAGTGATGTGCAGGGCCAGGGCTCAGGCCCGCAGGCCCACATGGCCCGGCCCTACAGAAGCCCAACCGGACAGCTATTGCTCGTGACTTCTTAGGAATCATGGCCTCGTCGGTATCCAGCGAGCGGGCATTTTCTTCAGCTGCGCTAACGATTACAAAGCGCCGCAACCGTCTCAAAGGTGATGTCGTTGAGGCACTACAGGTAATGAAATGCCTTCTTCGTCATGACCTGGTTTTCCGCGAGTCAGGACCTTCGTCATTGACTGAAGATCCTGCAGATGAGGATGATGAGCTACTTGATGGATGTACAGAGAACTCTGGTGAAGATAGTATTGTACTGTAGGACATGTTCAATTATTTTACAATTTCAGGCCCGGGCTTCAGCCCAAGCCCAGCCCAGCCCAAGCCCAAGCCCGCTGTCAGGGCTGGGCCAAAATTTTAGCAAGCCCATACCCGCTCAAGCCCAGGCCCAGCCCTGGGCCACAGGCCCAAGCCCGGCCCGCACAACACTACGCGCGACCCCGTCGAGAATGATGCGTGAAACATCGTGCGAGGCACCTTTGAACGCAGATGCAATGTACGCACGCACGTATGCATTCCTAATAGCGGAGTGCTCGCTAAAGGCAGGTGCTTCATCGAACAATAGTTCTTCTTCGTCATCCTGTTGTAAGCGATCCTCGTTCTCGTCAAAACCATTGCCCGCATTGAACGCAGGGTCGTTGACGATGTCCGCACCCTCATCGAGATCTCGCTCCTCATCAGAATGTCCTTCGTCACCATCTTCCTCCTCGACAGCATCTTCTTGGGGCAGGTATACCCGATAAGCGTTTTCTTCATCATCCGAGCTGACGTGCACGTCACCTTCCCTTTCATAATTGCCGCCTTCCCAATCGTTGTCGTCGTCATCGTTGCCGTCGTATTGATCTTCTACTTCCATCCGGTACCCGATCTCGACATCATGTTGAGGTTCTTGCACATAGTCATTAATAGCTGGGTCTGGGTGCAATCCAGCTAATTCGGGGGATGGTGTGTTCCTGGGTGATGCGAGGATGGGGGAGCCCCGCTGCTCATCTGTCTCCCGCATGCGCAGATGCTCGTGTTGGCGCCGGTCAGCATCTAGATGCCTTTGGCGAGTAAGTCTTAACTGTTGGAGTTGACCACGGTCAGATAAAGAGCAACGGCTACAGGCGCACCAAACAAGGGCTCTTGCCATCGTGTTTGAGCAGAGAGTCGTTTGAGTGCGCAGCAATGTGTCGTGTCTGCCATCATCGTGAGATAAGACGATGGGCGCCCACGGCATATTGCGAGCGCGCAGCAGCAGGTGAGCTCCTCGAATGAGACTTAGCGTTTGAAAACGTTAACGCTGACGGCTAACGTGAAGTCAGTATAACGTTGTATATTATTCACAGAAAACAAAAAGGACACGCTACATCACGTTTATTTACTGATTACATGAGATTTTCCGAAAATAATAACTGCTATTATTTTGCCTCAAAGTCTGGTGTGAGCAGACAACAGTGATGACTTGGTCTCCAACCGCCCCAGCACGAGGTATCATATCGTCAATATGCACAACTGCCGCCGTCACAACATCTCACTCACCACGAGCACAACAGTACATTGCAATTGGGCGTGCGCCTCTATCATTCTACTTATGACCCAGTCTCCTCACAGCGCTGTGTTAACCGCGGTTATTTAGATCTTGAATCTTTCTCTGCTACGCCATCTTCGACATGTGCCGTTTCAATATTTCCCATTTTTCTCCATTCGCAAGTCTTCAACGCACTGTCAAAATGTGCTTGCATCCGTTGTTTTCAAACGTGTCTTGGCGATTCATCGTGAAGCGAATGCCTTCTCTCTTACTCATTCACAAGCGAAAACCGCCCGTTTACATGCAAGAAGCACATTTTTCTTCCTATCGATGTCAATCGTCATCATCCCTGCCATCTTCCGGGAATGTTCAAGCAGTATTTCCTGATCGTCTGGAAGAGCTTGAACATCGTGTGCCTCTCGGGTACATCCCGTCTGATATGTAGTCTCTACGTTCGCAAGCCACTTATTCTGGACTCTACTGGACTGTCAAGCACTGCAAGCATTGGTGGTTCTAGCGTTCTCGCGGTCAGACCGCTTACAGAAGTCTAGGTTGATAACCCGAAGCGACGTAACACCATGAGGACGAAGTAAGGTATAGGCTCATCGTTTTACAAGGCCGTGGAGATAAGCATGCCTGGTGTCTGAAATTCAATGAATGCTACATGGGATAACAGGCGTCTATCGGAAGTAACAATGTTCAAATACATGCAGTAGTAATCTCTATTCCAACGAGAAGGTTCTGAAGGGAGTGACCGCTTAGCAGCTGGAGAAAGCAGTACTTGTTTGCTAAGTGCGTGAAAGACACGGGAAGCGCCTTGCTAGACGTGCAAAGCAGCTAATGTCTGGAACATATTCAATGTCTAGCGGGGAAGGGGGTCTGTTCGTTGCAGCAGAAGCACTGGTACTTCCAGTCTGCAAGGTTTCTGGGGTAGTTCCTTCTGTCAAATTGGATGTGCCCACCGGGGGTGCGCTGCCGCTTGAAGCACCAGCGTTCGCTACACCAGTGTTGGGAGTGTGAACTTGTTGGGGAGGGGGACGTGGTCGCTGCACCACATGCCGTTTCCCGCTGATGGCGTTAGCGGTGCGCTGCGGGAATGTAATGAAAACGGGATCATGGATTGCCACAGCTCGGCAAACTTACGTATTTGCCTCGAGTTGCGAAGACATCCACAGTGGGGATCCTGCTGGGGAGGGGAGTATTACCCTGAGGAGCGGAGGAGCGAGAAAAGAGACGATTCATCATGTTTTTCATTCGTGAGCCTTCGGCATGGTGTGTGGTCGTAGTAGCGCGGTTGTTGCGTCTAGGCGGGGAATGCGGATCAAACTGCAGGCGGATGGTGAGATGTGCATTGAGACTATCGTACCGTATGAACTTACATCATTGAAGAACCTAGGTGGGATTCTAGTGCGTTGTGGGCGAGGCTTTTGGCCTGGGATGGTCTTCTGCAAGATTGAAGTTAGGGATAGTGCATAACGAGGAGAAAGGGAGCGTACTTTAAGAATTTTCTGTTCAGACTATATGACAAGTCAGGATGAAGCATGACATATGGAGATGATTTGCTCGCCTGCTCTGATTCACTCTGAGGAACTGTCCATGTGCGAACGAGCTTGTCCTCACAGCCAGTGGCGATGAGCTGGCTGTCCTCGGAAAAGGCTACACAACGGACGGTATCAGGGTGCTCGAGCGGCTCGCCGATGGGTTCGAATGTGGTCAGGTCAAAGAACCGCGTCGTTTTGTCGTACGATGTGGTGGCGAATTTGGTGCCATTGGGAGCAATGGCTAGTGAGAGAAAGGATTCGGTGTGCGCGTCAAATTGTTTGATGATGTCTCCAGTGGCAGCATCTGAGATTCGGATGTCTTTGTAATTTCCACTGACGAGACGGAGACCATCTGGAGTGAATGCGACTCGCCAAGCCCGCTGTTCTATTTTTAGTAGTTCTTCTCCCTTTGCTGAATTCCAAACGATGATGTGTTTTTGTGTGCCTGCTGCTAGTTTGCTTCCATCGGGGGAGTATGCCACCGAGCGTGCCACACTGCCGACTCGGAGTGGTCCGAGGACGATTTTGCCCGTCTTCCTGTTCCACACGCATACTGTTTTGTCCAATGACGCACTTGCAAATGTCTCGTTGTCCGGTGCAAATACGACGCCCCAAACTTCACTGTTATGCCCCTTGAACGAGACTGGCACTCTCTTTTTTGTCTCAACTTCCCAGACCAGGATGCTCCCGTTATCTCCTCCACTCACAATCCAACACCCATCGGAGGATGCTGCAACCGTCTGGACTCCATCATCGTGACCCAACCAGGGCTCCCCCACCTGTTTCCCCGTGTCCAAATCCCACACCCGAAGACTTTCGTCATCAGAGCAAGTGACGAGGAGACGTGTACCAGGGATGAAAGCTACGCCGCCCACACGTTCTTCATGACCCTTGAGTGTCATTTCGACATGAGGTGGTTCCTTTCGAGTTGACGATGTTCCATGAGTGGTAGCCGCCATTGGATCTTGTTCAGCGACTCGGTCAGCAAGAGCATCGAGGAGGGAGCAGTCACTTACATCTGCTATGGTGAGTGATTGCTATGTTGTATCTTCTACAGGATACTACTGCTGAATCTAAATGTCGGCCTCGCTGTAGACACGTGGTGTCCGCGTGTTCACTGTTAACAATATTTTGGGCGCTTGTAGTAGGCGCCGCGACCGTTTTGACTGTACTTCGGCATGTCGTGGCTGATACAATTTATCGGCCCATCAATCTCTTGAACTTCTCGCATTGCACTAATAGATGACCGAATGGATGCAACAAATCAATGGGTCCATATTGGTTGGCTGTGAAACAAGTATCATAACCTCAGTCCCAGGAAGGACCAGTTTTTCGTTCCAGCAGGCATCGTGTTGTGAGAGTCTGGCAACTACCCTCAGTACGCTCGATTACTGGTACGTGGCTTTTCCTGATTGTAGTACACGTTAATTGATTCCGCCTGTAGGTTTTCATGTGCAAGTTGACCATCACTTGGACACGCAACTCCACATTAACTGATTCATATACTTATAAGCGAGAGTCTGCACAGAAACCGCTTTTGTTATAGGATCAGCGCGCTGACGGGACACTACTATTACACGCATTCTCATCGATTCCTCCCATTTAAATCTGGATTTGCTCCGCATCTCACATACTCAATATTGTCTCCCATGAAGCCTTCCGGGAGATAGAGCTAACGATATAGGTTCCACGTTAACACCCAGTTCTCACATCACAAGCTCACGGATCACGACGATGTTATCCGGATATCCATGACTGATTCTCCGAATGGGCCCAGGCTCATGAGCGACAGGAGTAATCTGAACGTTGAACGTCTTGGCCGAGTGTCGAAAATGAATTGTAAGTAGTTCACGTGGTGAATGAGCGCGGGTCTGACGGACACAAGCTCTTTTGAGGGGCCGTGATTGAATCGGTAACTCCCGCTTGCATGCTATTTGATACACTGATAGGCCATCACTGCCATCAGCTCCATATCCCTCAACGTTGCATGACAGCTTATTTCGCTCGTGGTGCAGAGCCAAGCTTCGTTTTGGATTTTATCGCGTTATCGCGTCATCTCGCCAACGTTCCGCCAGCCCTATCTCCTACTCAAATTCCAATTGATGCTCACATATGTAACCTTCGCAAATCCTTCATTGACATATCAACGCCCGATGCTGCAATGGGCATCGACCTACAGCCCAACATATCTCCGGAGGTCGCTTGTGCACCATCTTCTGCGTTCGGAGAACGCGTTGCTTTCACCCCCTTGGCTGAATTTGGTGTTACTGATAGGCATGTAATTCTCTAGCGAGATCCTTCATCCGTACAATACATAATTGCAACAAATTGAATACAGCTCACGTGGAGTTGCAGAAGTTGACCATGCTGAAAAACGAACAGGGAGAATTGAGCTCCGATGATGAGAAGAAGTACAAAGTGTTGATCAGGCAGTGCGAGAAGGAGATTTTGGGTGCTGCGGATGTTATCTGCTGCACATGCGTGGGTGCTGGTGATCCTCGCCTCAACAAGCTCAAGTTCAGGATGGTTTTGATCGACAAAGCCACGCAAGCTACTGAAGCGGGTGCGCTTGTATTCCTTGATAGGTTGTTCCTCGACTGACCCTGAAGCAGGATGTATGGTCCCTCTGGTGCTTGGTTGTAAGCAGGTTGTTCTTGTCGGCGATCGCCAGCAGCTTGGTCCAGTCTATAGATGGCTTGTCAATATACTAGGTTGACCATCCAAGCGACGTGACACCATGGGGACGAAGTAAGGTATAGGCTCATCATTTCACAAAGCTGTTGAGAAAGTCAGGTATCTGAATTTCAGTGAATGCTATGTATGATGGTAGGCGTCTATCAGGAGCAAAAAATCGTCAAACACATGCAATGGTAATTTCTATTCCAACGAAAGGTTCTCAAGGGAGTGACCGCTTAGCAGGTGGAGAATGCAGTACTTGTTTGCTAAGTGCGTGAAAGACACGAGAAACACCTTGCTAGACGTGCAAAGCAGCCAACGTCTGGAACATATTCAATGTCTAGCGGGGAAGGGGGTCCGTTGGTTGCAGCAGAAGCACTGGTACTTCCAGTCTGCAAGGTTTCTGGGGCAGTTCCATCGGTCGCATTGGATGTGCCCACTGGGGGTGCGCTGCTGCTTGAAGCACCAGCATTCGCTACACCAGTGTTGGAAGTATGGGCTGGTTTGGGAGGGGGACGTGGTCGCTGCACCACATGCCGTTTCCCGCTGATGGCATTAGCGGTGCGCTGCGGGAATGTCATGAAAACGGGATCATGGATTGCCACAGCTCGGCAAACTTACGTATTTGCCTCGAGTTGCGAAGACATCCACAGTGGGGATCCTGCTGGGGAGGGGAGTATCACCCTGAGGAGTGGAGGAACGAGAAAAGAGACGGGTCATAATGTTTTTCATTCGTGAGCCTTCGACATGGTGCGTGGTTGTAGTAGTGCGGTTGTTGCGTCCAGGTGGGGAACGCGTATCAAACTACAAACGGATGGTGAGATGTGCATTGAGACTACTGTGCCATATAGACTTACATCATTGAAGAACCTAGGCGGGATTCTGGTGCATTGCGGGTGAGGCTTTTGGCCTGGGATGGTCTTCTGCAAGGCTGAAGTTAGGGGTAGTACGCAATGAGGAGAAAGGGAGCGTACTTTAAGAATTTTCTGTTCAGACTATATGATAAGTCAGCGTGAAGCATGACATGAGATTATTTGCTCGCCTGCTCTGATTCACTCTGAGGAACTGTCCATGTGCGAACGAGCTTGTCCCAACAACCGGTGGCGATGAGCTGGCTGTCCTCGGAAAAGGCTACACAACGGACGGTATCAGGGTGCTCGAGCGGCTCGCCGATGGGTTCGAATGTGGTCAGGTCAAAGAACCGCGTCGTTTTATCATTGGATGTGGTGGCGAATTTGGTGCCATTGGGAGCAATGGCTAGTGAGATAAAATTTTCGACGTGCGCGTCAAACTGTTTGATGATGTCTCCAGTGGTAGCATCTGAGATTCGGATGTCTTTCCTGTTTCCACTGACGAGACGGAGACCATCTGGAGTGAATGCGACTCGCCAAGCCCGCTGTTCTATTTTTAGTAGTTCTTCTCCATTTTCTGGATTCCAAACGATGATGTGTTCGTGCGTGCCTGCTGCTAGTTTGCTTCCATCGGGGGAGTATGCCACCGAGTTTGCCTCACTGCCCACTTGGAGTGGCCCGAGGACAATTTTGCCCGTCTTCCTATTCCACACGCATACTGTTTCGTCCTCTGACGCACTTGCAAATGTCTCGGTGTCCGGTGCAAATACGACGCCCTCAATACAACCGCAACGCCCCTTGAACGAGACTGGCACTTTCTTGTTTGTCTCAACTTCCCAGACCAGGATGCTTCCGTTGTATCCTCCACTCACAATCCAACACCCGTCGGAAGATGCGGCAACCGTCAAGACTTCATCATCGTGACCCAACAAGGGCTCTCCCACCTGCTTCCCCGTGTCCAAATCCCACACCCGAAGACTTTTGTCCCAAGAGCAAGTGATGAGGAGATGTGTACCAGGGATGAAGGCCACGTCGTTCACATCGTCTTCATGGCCCTTGAGCGTCATTTCGACACGAGGTAGTTCCTTTCGAGTCGATGATGCTCCATGAGTGGTAGCCGCCATTGGATCTTGTTCAGCGACTCGGTCAGCAAGAGCATGGAGGAGGGAGCAGTCACTTACATCCGCTATGGTGAGTGGTCGACAAGCTATCTTCTACAGGATACTATTGCTGAATCCAAATGTCGGCCTTGCTGTAGACACGTGGTGTCCTGTTTACAGGTTCCACGTTCAGCACTTCTTTCTGCCGTTTTCTGCTAGTAGGCGCTCACTGTGCTTCAAGTTGTTGTGGTTGATACAACCTCTCGGCCACATCAGTCGACAAGAGATATTTTGTCGCATAGATCTTGTACTAATAGGTGACCAAGTAAATCGGTTTTGGTTGGCTGCGGTACTATCACCTTAGGGAGAACCAGCGTTTCGTTCCTGCTGGCGTCATTTGATCTTTCATAGGCCGGAAACTACCTTCTCAGTATGCTGAGTTATATTGCTTCTCATCACTACTGCAAGTTGATTCCGCCTACAGATTTTCATGCACAAGTTCGACTACCATGCGCACGCGGAACTCCAAATGTTGATTGGCCCATATACATGCGAGATTCTGCACATACTTTATTGATATGGTACGGCATAAAATTAAGCGATGATGGGCAAGAAGCGGCAGGAGAAGTGAAAACTAGCATCGCGGGGAGACGGGTTTGTACGGAAAGTGTTCACCAAAAAGTTCCTGGCCTTCTTCCTATTTGGGTTGTGCGCGCAGTGCCATGTAGTAAGTCACACTCGACCTCCCGAGCAAAATTATATTGAAAGCTTCTGTAGCATTGGCACTATACTCGCAATCACCATCCCTCGAGTACCTGGTCTGTCATTCAACAGCTCCATGCCTCTGGTTGCTGCCACTGGGAACTAAAATGCCTCGATTCCCAGCAAATTTCTCCCTTCCGGCACACGCAGTTTATCCAAGTTGATACCGCTGCCAATATTATTCCCCTTACATTCAACTACATGTCCGCAGAAGTTCGGGATCCAACCACGAATCTACAAGTCGGTACGACTTACTTTGGAAAAGACACCCTCCCCGCCAAGTTATTCGAAGATCCAGGTCCCGCTCAACTTCTTGTATATTGCATCGAACGACTCGGATCCAATATGGAATGTCTGCATTGTGGTATGCGTGATGCTTTCCGTGTACGCAGTGTTTGACTTGCTTATGCTGGGGACATGAAATCAATATATGCAATGCACCATGTTTCTTGTACTATGTGACAGTCTGTAAATGTCTTGTTAATCCACTAGGTTGACCATCACAGCGACCACGGGGACGAAGTAATGTGTAGGCCCATCATTTCACAAAGCCGTTGAGAATGTCATGGATCTGAATTTCAATGCATGCTATGTATGATGACAGACGTCTATCAGGAGCAAAGTATCTTCAAATGCATGCAATAGTAGTCTCTATTACAGCGAAGAGGTTCTGAAGGGGTGACCGCTTAGCGGGTGCGGGAAGCAGCAGTACTCGTTTGCTAAGTGTGTGAAAGACACGAGAAACACCTTGCTAGACGTGTAAAGCAGCTAATGTCTGGAACATATTCAACGTCCATCGGAGAAGGGGGTCTGTTGGTTGCAGCAGAAGCACTGGTACTTCCAGTCTGCAAGGTTGCTGAGGTAGTTCCATTGGTCACATTGGATGTGCCCACTGGGGGTGCGCTGCTGCTTGAAGCGCCAGCATTCGCTACACCAGTGTTGGAAGTGTGGGCTGGTTGGGGAGGGGGACGTGGTCGCTGCACCACATGTCGTTTCCCGCTGATGGCATTGGCAGTACGCTGCGGGGATGTCATGAAAACAGGATCATAGATTGCCACAGCTCCGAAAACTTACGTATTTGCCTCGAGTTGCGAAGACATCCACAGTGGGGATCCTGCTGGGGAGGGGAGTATCACCCTGAGGAGCGGAGGAGCGAGAAAAGAGACGATTCATCATATTTTTCATTCGTGAGCCTTCGGCCTGGCGCGTGGTTGCAGTAGTGCGGTTGTTGCATCCAGGTGGGGAATGCGTATCAAACTGCAGAAGGATGGTGAGATGTGTATTGAGACTACCGTACCATATGAACTTACATCATTGAAGAACCTAGATGGGATTCTAGTGTGTTGTGGGCGAGGCTTTTGGCCTGGGATGGTCTTCTGCAAGACTGAAGTTAGGGATAATACATAAAGAGGAGCAGGAGCGTACTGTAAGATTTTTTTGTTCGGACTGTATGACAAGCACTGCGTGTTATCAAAAATTTTCGACGGTAGATACTTGGCTGGAATGTGACCCTAGGGTCGACCGGTCAAGTTTTAGCCATTTCTGGACCTATGGTATAAACCGGCTTCGAGACGGTTGATTTATCTAGTGATGGACGGGTCCGGTTTGGTCCAGTTCTCTGGCAAATTCTGGGAACCGAGAACCGAACCATAGGTTCAGTTCTCTCCACAAACAGAACCGTGGACCGGACCATCGGTTCAGTCCAATAACGGTCCAGTTCCAGTTCTTCAAGGGTCCGAACCCTGAACCGGACCATCCAAATCTAAGCCCAAAAAAAAATCATTTTGGCCGCGACATAGAGTAGTGCAAGATAGTAGCCTAGTATACAACAAAACTACTCGCTATCTTCATCTGCATCATCATGGAGGGCAGCAATCAGTGCATCCAAGTGCTGCTCGGCATCCAGGCGTCCCTGTCATATTGATGCAACAAAGCATTGAGACTGTAAGGTTATAGTGATGCATTCATCCTACAGTGCTAGCGCTGCTAATGTATGGTGCATTATGATGCATTACAGATGCATCACCTAGGATCACTGTGATGCATCTGTAATGCATCTGTAATGCATCTTCATGCATCGATGCATCGTTAATGCATCATTGTGAATATGCATTCCTGATGGATTATGACATCACCTTAGCCTTACTAATCAAGGCGCTGCAGGTAACCCGCTCCTTGATGCATCCCCGCCATTAATATTGATGCATCCCCGCCATTGATATTGATGCATCCCCAATACCTCATTGTACTATATATACCACCCTATTAGCACCCCACTCTGTGATGCATTCCCGCCACCATTGATGCATCCATGGCCACTATTGATGCCCTACCAAATGCGCCCTTGCCGCTCCTTGATGCATCCCCACCATTGATATTGATGCATCCCCGATACCTCATTGAACTATATATACCACCCTATCAGCACCCCACTCTGTGATGCATTCCCGCCACCATTGATGCATCCACGGCCACCATTGATGCCCTACCAATGAATGCGCCCTTGTACTATATATATCACATCCCACCACTTCCAATGGGTACTGCTGCGCACATCCCGCCATTTCCATCCCACCGCTTCCATCCCGCCGCTTCCATCCCGCCGCTTCCAATGGCCCGCTCCTTGATGCACCCCTGGCACCATCGATGCGATATTACCACCAGTATCATTAGCAATCCTGCCGCTACCAATGAATGTATCGCCCATTTATTACTATACGGTAGATAGCCTGTATTAGTGTGATAATTGAACATATGGCATCATAATACAGAAACTCGTTTGTTTTCAAACTTGCGCCGTCTGTGACATATATACTTACTACTACCTGCATTCACTAAGTGCCTACGTGTCATAGTTCGAACGTTCAACAGAGATCACGTGATCTCTCCACTCAAAATTCGCTAAGTCGTTTGGTCTATGTCAAGATGATCTCATTAAGTCACAGCGGTCAATACAAATTATCAAAGGATGCTATCAAGATGTTATTGTACAACGAATCAATACGCAGTGCCTAGCCAATCACGCCTTGGTCCGCTTTTTCCTAAAATACGTCAGCGTGTGAGGCAAAGTACGCAAAAACTAAATCAAACATACTTGGGAGCACTGGAAGCCTCACTTTGCGCAGGCCGCTTCAACAAGCGAGGTGCTTCGGCCTCCAATAAATTCTCCTTCCCAGCGTAGAACGAAACACCATTAGTCCCAATAGCATCTGCAAGGTCGTTGCGTCTAGATTTGATTGGCACGCGCTTTCTGCGCACTTCAGTGTCCAAAGCGACATTCATCAAGCTGTCTGATGATGAAGCGCTGGAGGCACCACCAGTTACATTGACAATAGGGTTGGGTGAAGGACCGGGTGAGGGCTCCCTTGTGGTAGCGGCAGACTCATCAGCCAACGGCTTAGCAGCAGGTGGCTGCCTTTTTTTGGTCGTGCACTGGGCAGAAGGGGCAGAGGGCTGAGCGACCGTTTCAATGGAGGGTATAGCCTGACCAGGCGATGGCTTAGCGACAGACGACTTCTTGGAAGAGGATTTAGCCGGCTGCTTGTTCTTGGTGGCACACACAATGGGAGACGGCTGTGTTGCTGTTTCAGCTGAGGGTTTGGTCGACTTAGTATTAGGACGCTTCTGGCTGTCTCCCTTTTTGGTAGCCTTCTGGGCAACCCTTCTGCCAGTCGTCGTGTGAGCCTTGCCGATGGAAGGGAGAGAAGTATCGTCCATACTCAGGATCGGGTTGGGAGAAGGTAGAACAGGAGGGAGAGAAGTATCGTCCGTACTCAGGATCGGGTTGGGAGAAGGTAGAACAGGTCGCGAGTCCTCATTGGGCTCACTGGCAGGAGGAGGCAGAGCAGGAAGTGAGTCGAGTGAGTCCTGCAGGCTGCTTCGTTCAGCAGAACTGAAATTCCAGCCTGGATTGTTGTTATTCACGCTCCAGGCCTGGTTGTTCCAATTTGCAGCCTGGAATCCCTGATCGAACGAAAACTCGGGGGTGACGGCGCCTGGCATGAACGAATTAGAAGGAGGGATGCCGAAATCGAAGTGGTTAGTCGTCTGTAGTGGGAATGCGGTTCCTTGAGAGTGAAGCGACGCATCAGACCCAGTGTTTCCGGCGAGTAAAGCATGGCTGGTGCCCTGCGCGTCATATGTTGGTCCTTGCGTGCCATACATTTGATCCTGTCCACCATACATGGCATGGGCGCCGTACATGGGCTGAGGCTGCGTGTCATACATTGACATGCCATAGAACGGCGTGCCATACTAAAATATCGAGAGTCAGGTGCGAGCATTGATGCTGAGACCAAAGAAGCACTTACGGACGGTAAACTGGCAGTCGTCTCCATCGACGCGTGCATCACAGATGATCCCCCAAGACTTGATGCATCAGATGCATCGCCTAAGGATGCACCAGGGATGGGAAGAGTGACTGCTGATGCATCAGACCGATGCATCAGCCGCTCGTCTAAAGGTATATAAAGACTGGGCAACTCACCAGACTCCATGTACTGATTCGCCTCGCCCTCATCCACATTTAGCTGAGATTCTTCCTCGACGTCTGTAGACTGCGCATTGGGCTCGTCTTCTTCGCCTTCCTCGTCTTTGTCCCCATCCTCTTCACACTCCTCCCCATCCTCTTCACGCTCCTCAGACTCTTCCTCAGCAATGCCTCCAATCTCACTGCTTTCGGCCTTGTTGTCGGGCTTCCGCTTGTTGCCAGCTGCACGCACTTTCAGTGAGTGTTGCCACTATTAATGCGAGATATGAAGACTTACGAAATATTTGTTCTGTGTACTGCTGGAAGGCTGCCAAGAAGTCGCTATCAGCCGTCTGGTATAGCTCGGCAAAGGAATCGCCTTGAGGTGTTTCTGAAGGATGACACCTTCTCTGCGTGAGTGGCAGTACAAGCTGACAAATCCTCGCAACTTACGATAATGTCGTCATGTCCCAGTCATTTCTAGGATCAGGACCAGCAAACATAAACGAGACCATGAAGCGAGTCTTCTGCTTGACAAGCTTCGCGAAGCGTCGACAAATGACAGGTAAGTCATCTATACCTCTGTAAAATTTGAATGGCATTAGTATTGAATACACTGATAGAACTGAATCACATGTACTGCATGATTGCCTCCGCATCTAACTCTTCGTTGTCGTCGTTGTCGGCGTCATCGTCAAGAACGTTCTTCTCACGCTTGGCGCGCTTCTTGTGAGTGAGTTGTTCCTCATACTTTTCACGAATCTCTGCCTTGATCTCTTCAGTCTCATCTTCCAGTAACTCCTTCGAGAATTTTCGACCAAGGGCCACGCGCTTGCCGGACGTTGCCACGTTTCCGGCATCTTGCTCAGCCATCACCAAGGGCTTGATACGCTCGTCATAATACAACTCTGAATAAATTTCAGCCTCTGACTTCGCGCGTCTCTTCGGCTGCAGAGTATCGTCAAAGACTGTTAGTTTCTTCTTTAGGCTGCGGTTCTTCTTAGATTTATTGACACGCCAGCGAAACCAGGTGTGTAGTTGCTGTTGTGGATAGGTACTGATTGTGAGAACGCAGCATAGGTAACACGCCAAAGAGCTTACCGCCTCATGCGCCTCCTCTGCGAGCTCAACGACCTTTTGCTGCTCGCAGGTAAGCTCAACATCCTTGGGGATGTCAGGATAGACCACCGCACGTTCTGGGAACTGCGCGAACCAGGCTATACGACACGGAGCCCAGAAACGTGAGTAATCCTTTTCCTTCGCGTGGACCATATACGTCGCTAACCGATCTTGAAGCCAGACGTACTGTTCATCGGTGGTCCACTTTGCTGCCGGCATCTGTAAGTACCATGTCAGTCCGCAGAGCAGCATGATGAAATGTCGGCATGTCGTACTGTTAATTATTGAATTAGGTCACGTATCACGTAGCGTGCTGAATGTAATGTATGAAAATAAAAGAAAAAAGCCTTATGTACCTCAGAACAACACTCGCGATTTCACGTGTGCTGGTCAAACTTTTTCATTTGTTGCCTTGAGCGCACTCGAGGCTCGAGAATCAAACGCAGAGACTTCGTTTATAGAGTTAGGTATCAAACAAAGTTTAATTTGGCGGCTCTGGTACTTCTAAATATACTATGCTTCTTTGTTGCTATCTGCCTCGCTGTCCTCCAACTACGGTTGAACGTTCAAAGTACGCTTGAACGCTTCCTCGAACGGCTCCTCAAAACGCAAGACCATCTGGCCATCTGCAGACACAGACGTTATGGTAAGTGGTACCATAGAGTTGGTCTTCTTTTGTTCGAACCAAGCTTTAATGCGCTGCAGTCGAGTAGTCAGAGCTACAATGTATCTTAATAATTTATATAAAAATACTTACGAGTTTGCGCTGTTCTTCCGCCTGAAAAAGGGAGTGTTGTTGCTCAGTGGTGAGGACCTCGGACTCTGGAATGATTGGCCAACAAGCAAAAAAAATGTCGAACAACGATGGCCAGAATTCCAAGAGGTCGTCGTATTGGCAGGCTAACGAGTATAGGGCCATCTGGTCCTCTAACCACTTCAGTTGATCGCTTGACCATTCTGGTACCGGCGGCTTGGGTGTCGCTGACTGTGAAATTTATACTTAGCCTGGACCCGCTCGCGTACCTCAGTGTCATGTACCTCAGTGTGAAACGTTTGGCAGCCGTTCATTGAAACTCTCTCCTGCAAATATGTTTCGCAGACTGTAAACATTAGCCGTAGTCATTATATAGAAGAAAAATAGATCACATACCTCAGCAGATTTTAGTGGGTGTTTGCACGTACTGATCGTCTGAGATGAGACTGATATATGCTATTTTTGGACTCCGCGGCGGAGTGCTGGATTGCCCTCAAAACATCGCGCCCTACGAATAGAATGTCCTCCGAGTCGAAGCATCATGAATATGGGAGAGATTGAGCTTACTGGAAGTATCCGCACCATAATTCTAGACCTCCACCTAGAATTGAGCTGTATACCGGGAGAGATTGAGCTTACTGGAAGTATCCGCGCCATAATTCTAGACCTCCACCTAGGTCTTGCATGCTACTGGCACCGTCTCTTATATCGGCAAAAGTATACATATGTACATAGAGATATATACACTATGTACTAGCTGGTTTTGATAATGGCAAGCAAATATGCACTCCGGATGTTGAGGAAAACTTTGTGAATTTGTTTAATAGGAGTCTTGCTACTAGCAATGATTGATTGGCGTGCAGTAGTAGATCAAGGTGTTGCGACAAAAATATGTTCGCTAGACATTCCCTCAAGGTTAATTTGATAGTCAAATATTCACCAATGATGCCTACGGTATCCATACACACGCTGCACCATGTTCAACTTCACAATTCAATTGTCTGTAGGCTACAGTGACATCTTATGTTATAAATCTCGTGTAAATTCCTCAAAATATGTTCGCTAGACATGTTCTTACTTTAATATAGCAGTCACACATTCACCAAATGATGCCTACAGTACCCATACATACGCTCGCTATATTTTATTTTACAATTGGTCGTCTGTAGGTTACGGAGACATGTTATATTATAATTCTCGTGTAAATTACCTACCATACGAACTCCCGGCTCATTGCGATCTTCGATTTGTTAACCTCCCACACTTACTTCATAACCACACTATGACTCGCCCTCGATTGCACTGGACTCCTGAAGAGAAAACGGAGGCAGCAAGACGATCCCGCAAAAAATATTATGACCGGTGAGTTGTATACACAGCAACGCAGATTCTAATACTAACTATAATGTGTAGGAATCACGCTATCATCAGTTTGAAGGACAAAGCAAGGTATCGACTCCGAGCACAACAACAGTGAGCTTAATCTTCTTTCACAAATGTCTGATTCACTTTCATGTCATTGCAGCGTCAATGTGGACTCTCAGAACATTCCTAAACGACATGTTAAATTATGCGCGGGCAGGAGGTGAGTCTATCCCAGAGCGTTTTGTTACCTCGAACTAACTACTTATTTTACAAGTGGGACTCTAGCAAATGTAGATGCTGCACTCAACCGCCTCATGAACGGCTCCTCGACTGAGCTTTTCGACAACTTAGTCCACGATTTCAAAGCGAGCACAGACATCGAGTCTTGCATCCAGGCTATCACGACTTTGCTGGTAAAAGTAGAGGAACTCCGACAACAGGTTCAGGAATGCCATTGCGCAACTTTGCAACGCCTTGGTGTGGGGAAGGAGCTGCGTCAGGTCGAGCTTACTGCTGGAAGGGTAGATGATGTCAACAAAGCGCTGGAGGATGTTCTCATGCACGCTATGGATGATATACATTCTCTCTTTTACCATCATGCGCGAGGTGAGCTGCTCTATCAGAAGACCCCCAATTTTGCTGTGTTGTAGAGTCTATATACATCTGTCTCGTTGTAGATTACGCATTCCTCCTTCAAGACATGCTAGCGCTTCACTTTCCCACTTGACTTAGACGTATTCCGCGCCTCGCGCATTATCTACATTTATTCACAGAGTAATTGCCACGAGGAGTCAACAGATCCTCATTATATTGTACGGATCCTCACTACAAAAATTGTATTCGAACTATGTGAATCAAGAGTCGCCTATCTTCCCTTCAAGGAAGCCATACTGCTTCTCCTAGGTCTATGGCATCCATGATACGCGAAATCCCATCATCCAAGGACCGCGCACGACTATACGAAGATGTTTTCACCCCAATCACATGGGGGGAAGTGCGCGGCCTGTGATTCAATATCAGATACTGGAATTAGAGTGAGGAAAAAACCGCACCATGTATCAAAAACGCCAACACGGCGACCTCGGTTGACAAGGTAGAATGGTCCATTTGCGTCAGCAGATGGAATATCAAAGGTGAAGCCATTGTATTGCTGCTGACGCCTTTCCTCCCCGTTGAAGGTTGTTGTGGTTGTTGGGAGGATGGATGAAGACGGAACCGGGAGGGACACAGGAGGCTGAAGAGTCTGCACAACAAGGGGGGTGGGAGATTTAGTCTGCGCAGTGGGAACTGGAGTCTGCGAAGTGGAAGCTGGAGTTACAATGGGAGAGGTCGCAAGATGAATCTGGGTAGTGGGGTGAGGAGCAGGGGGCTGAGGAGTCTCCAAAGTGGAAGGTGACTGTAACTCGGTACTGTCGACAACAACTCGAATGAGATTGTGAGCGTCGTCCGGGGAGAGTGTCAACGAGGATAAAAGCTGTATTACAGCATCTGCCAATAATGAGTGAGAATCAATGATCAACGACGAAACAACGTACCAAGGATAATTTGACCTTCACGGTCCAGACGGTTGTGGTTCGCCATGAAAATCAGTAAGGACAAAGAAGAGACGAATGAACTCACGAGTCTCCAACTTAGATGACCTTTTATGCACGAGCCAGTTGGATGCATCGTTGACCGTTAGCAAGAAGGAATATGATCAGGTACAGTGCTGTATGACGGTTTAGGATTATTACATAAGCGACTTTCACAACTGTATGCATACATGGTAGAGGAATTTCCTGCCGCATTGTTTACCAAAACTGACAGCCGTTCACGGCGCTTCACGCGCACGAATGGCAAAGGTACTGCCACTGTCATCCAAGAATCTAGGTAAGTGGAAGATCAATGTCAGATCGCTTACTAATGATTTCACAGCTGATGAGTTTGTCGCTGGGTGGTACTTGGTGCGTTTCGCGAGCATGAGTGTCTCTGCTAGTGCTGCTTTGCCCTCTGCGGGGGCAACATCATCCCAGGTGATCCATTGCACTGAAGAACTATCACGAACTCTACATGCCTTGCGGCCGAACAAGAAGCGGAAGAAGAATCCCAAGCTGAATTCCTACTTGCGCACTTCCAAGCCGTCAGGGATTCAGCATCGTCAGCATACTCAGTATCAAGTTCGCGGGGATGGATCTATTAGCTACACGCGGTCATATCTCGAGCCTCCTAAGAACGCCCAGGCAACAACCCAGCCTAAGTCGACAACATCAGCCCTTATCCCTGATCAATTCGATAACACTGTTGAATCATGGGATGTCGATACCGTGCCGTTCGACGATGAAGATGTAAGAATAGGTCGCGCACCAGGAGTAAGTTTTAGATTCGGATCATGTGTTCTCATTGCTCAAAGTGTGTAGGATCATCTGTTACTTGTGTGGTTAAAGGATCGCCCTCTGTTTCTTGAAGAGATATTGCGTCTCGAAGGCAAGGGCAACCTCAGGAACGCGCCGTGTTCTGGGTGCGGTGATCTTTCCCCCAACTATCGTTGTGAAGACTGTTTTGGCGTCAATCTCCAATGTTCATCCTGTATCAAAACTGCACACCAACTCCATCCACTCCATAGATTGCAGGTCAGTTGTCCGTTTTGATAATATGAGATGTTCTGACCGAGCTCTGCAGAAATGGAATGGAATGTTCTTTGAACGTGTCACCCTGAAAGCCCTCGGGCTCCGAATCCAATTGGGCCATGCACCTGGTCAGGTGTGCCCCAAACCCCGTCGCGCCTTCAACGATGATTTCGTTGTCATGGATTCTCATGCTATTCATGAGGTATCACTCGACTTCTGCGGTTGTTCAAATGCAGTCGCACACGTACAACAACTTCTTCGAATCTCTTGGTTTCCTTCCACGACGGCCAACCCTAAAACGGCAGCAACATTCCGTCTCCTGGAGGAATTCCATATATTGTCTTTTGAGTCTAAGGTATCGGCTTATGAATTTTACAATGCTCTTACGCGGAGAACCAACAACACCGGTCTGGCCCCTGTTAAGGTTAGTAAGTGTGTTGATCAGCACGCTCGCAACAAAGCTAATGTGATCACTCAGTCTCGATATGAGTGTTTCATGCGAATGTTACGTGAATGGCGACATTTAACCATGCTTAAGCGGTCCGGCAGAGGGCACGACCCCAAAGGCTTGGATGCTACAGTAGAAGGAGAATGTGCCGTGTTGTGTCCAGCTTGTCCGCACCCCGGTAAAAATTTACCGGACAATTGGGAGAATGCTCCTCAGGCGAAACGGTGAGTCGGAGGCTCTATCATATAGGTGGACACTTAACAGTTTTGTCAGTTGGATGTATGCATTGTTTGTCGCCATCGACGCCAACTTCCGTCTCAAGCGGAAAGTTGTTTCCAACAATTTCACGGACCCCAGTTTAAGTCGCGGCTGGACTTATTTTGTAGAGGAGGCAGGGTACAAGGAATTCCTCGCAGAGAAGATCGACATTGTTCAAGAGGTAAGTCTCTGGTCCACTGTACTGCGCTGGTTACCTGCTAATCGTGTTTAGAAATCTACTTGTTCCAGTCATACTGCAGTCAACATGGCAGACACAAAGACCAACCGGGGCCTGGCTGCTACTGGTCTGGGCACCATCGACTGCGCCCGTCACAATATGAAACGGCCAAACGCAGTTGGAGACCTTCAAAAAGGTGAAAAGTAAGTATTATCGAACTTCGGGATATGCATTGACTGACGGCCAATAGGTATATAAATATGGACTACTTATTCTTTCGACCCTTCGCCATTCGTCCCTGAAGACTCTCAACATCTCCTACGATATTGCCTGCCAGTGGCATAAGAAGCTATGGCAGCGTATGAGCGCGTTCCCTACTTCAATGCAGTTCGATCACACTTCCAAGGCCATCTCTTTCTTCGTGCCGAAGTTTCACTTACCTGCGCATGTCGAGAAATGCCAGACTACCTTTTCGTTCAACTTCAAACGAGGCGTTGGTCGCACGGATGGCGAAGCGCCGGAACGTGGGTGGGCCAACATCAACCCCGTTGCGTCCAGCACCAAGGAGATGGGACCTGGTGCACGGCGGGATACCTTAGATGATTTTTTCGGCGACTGGAATTGGAAAAAGTTGTCGGTCTTGGTTCGTATGTCTCTTGTGTTGGGGGGGTTGGGCTTATTTGTTTTCTTAGGTAATACTATGCAGCGCAAGCTTAAAGAAGCTGTGCCTCAATGCGCGGATCATCAAGCAGCCCTTAACGACCTTGAAGAAGGCCTTAAAGAGGAGTACGGGGAGGTTTTAGAGCAATGGAGATCGCAGGTGGAGGCCTGGGAGAATGATCAAAGTCAACTTAATCCCTTCGAGCGAAACTCAGATGGTATGTGACCCATTCACCATTACGAAGTACTGACGCATTGGTTTTCATTTCAGTAATAACACTAGCGTCCGTTCGGCTAGCGCTGGCCAAAGAAGAGGAACAAGCATGCAGAGCGGTGCCCGTATCTCACTTCACGAGGATTGCTCCCCTAGTATATTGATCAGTTCGGCGCTGGAACTTGAGGAGCAACAGTACGTCTTTTCGTACATTTTCGCTTGCGTGGTGACTCATACTTTCTCCCAGACGGCGCTTGAGAGCTGACAAGGATGGTCGTGGTTTACACGTCACGGACAATCAAGAAGGTAAATTAGTCGAGCGTAGTAATGCATTACAGCGTCGCCTCGATTCCTGGGTCAAGATTCAAGAGCTCTATATGCCCAACGTCGCGGCCATGCGGATCTCGGACAATGCAACCGCCGCAAACCCTTCCTCCATCTCTTCCACCGCTGAAAGCTTCAAGTTATGGTTACCTTCGCAGATCGGGAGGTCTCTACCTTGCGATCAATCCCTGCAGAGGACAGAATGGCGACTTCGATACGCTCAAGGCCACGACGCGCTTCGCTCTTTGCGCTCCTGCCTGCGCGCTCAAACAGCCATTCTCAAGCACAAAGACCGACACCTTCGAGGCCAAGGGGCGAATACCAGAGCTCGCAACACTCTCAAGGCGATTGACATCAGGATCGAATCCGCTACTAGGAGATATGAATGTGCGCATAAGGCACTGGTGGTTCTAGGTAATTTGTTGAACGAGTCCGGCTGGCAATCTTCGCTACGTCCCTTAAGCCGCCAAGACATACGCTCGATGTCCGACATTCTTTGGGGAGAATCCGAAGGCAGACGAAAGCTCTCGTGGATCTGGAATATGCGGGGCGCTGGTTGGAAGCGAAAAAGATGATAATGGAGCTTTGGAAGGTAAGCATTATCCGAGAATGAGTTCTCTTTCTAATGATGCTACCTACAGACATGAGGATTGAATGGTGCAAAGCGAGAGCTCGTGCAATGCGATGGGAGGAGGAAGTAGCACTCCTTCGGGAGGAAATGCGTCGCATAGGAGCATTCCTGAGGTGGGAAGCGAGGCGTTGGGACGAAGGCGCAACGAGGTTGTACAGACTGACGCGGAGCATGAGGAGGGTGCGTAGACGTATGCACATCGTTCAGGCGCACTTGCCAGTGCAACTGGCAGCCTCGTTTGAGGCGAATTGGGCACAGACGCTATCTCATCTGAACGTGCAGGATGGGTCCGAAGAATGTATTTATAGCCAGTAGCTAGTAGTACATCTACCAATATATATCGTGCATCAAACAAGCAGCGGGAGGCGGGGGATGCATCAAACACAGCGGGAGCAAACAGCGGGAACGTCGGGGGATGCATCAAAGGGATGCATCAAATAAACAGCGGGAACGGCGGGGGAGCATCAGCGACGAGGAGTCATGCATCAGAAAATATCGGGGGATGCATCAAAACAACAGTGGGAGCGTGCATCAGCTGGGAGGAGTCATGCATCAAAACAACCGGGAGCGTGCATCAGCTGGGGAGTCATGCATCAGAGAACAACACCGAGGGATGCATCAGAACAACGGCGGGAGCGTGCATCAGCTTCAGATAATGCATCAGCGTTTAGACAATTGATGCATTAGGGATGAGTGGGAGGAGTAATGCATCAGGTATACAATATTGCTACTATGCGGGGGCACTACAGCTGTAGGATGAATGCATCACAGATGCTCTACAATTAGAGCAAGTAATGCATAATATACACGAACCTGTGCGTGAATGAGGAGTGGTTTCCGTGGCCCGATAAAATTGTAAGGTCTTCTAGTATCAACCTGCCAACTGTTGTTGATCCAATGGTTTTGTATTAGACGTGCACGCTTGATATTCTCATGCACCTTCCGCGCTCTCTGTTTTTTCAGAACGACAGATTGACATTTTGCTCTGGCTACTTCGGGTCAACAATGTAGACGATGTACCTTCGGTGAAGTCTGTCAAACTCATCAAAGACACTATTCAACTGTTATGTGGTATCCGCTCAATCCCTTATGATGGTGCTCTTGGACATAAGTACTATGTTAACTCGCTGCCTGACATTATTCGGCAGGTGTGTTATGTTTTGTAATTAATATTTTACACTTAGTCGTGTTTGAAGGAAATGATGAATCCTCGAGTTCGCCCACTGTTACACTTCTACCCTGAAGATACTGGCATGGAACTGAATGAAGCTCGACAAGCTAAACGTTGGCTTGAGGAACTCGACCCGGAGCTGCTTACGCCTGTCGCCAGACTGCACAACCAAGATTTCTTTGTTTTCGAGCCTGCACTGTTATTGAGCGGCCGAGCTTGCATTCCATTTCGCTGGTTCACACGTGGTGGGAAGATGTACACTAAAGCTTGGTCATTGCGGCCCGTCACCCATGAACTGGACTGTGGTTGGGTTGTAGAAGATTTTCGTTCATTCGAAGTATCAGAAGATGACCTTCTTGTATCATTCAAAAACTGGGATTCGAGCGAAGCAACATCTGGTCTACCTCGCGCACTCAATCTATGGTAGAATCATTTATCACTTTGACAATTACACTTACAAACATCTGTTTAGGTGTTGAACGTGAACCAAACGGCGAATTGCAGCCATGGACATTAACCAATCCTTCCGAAGGCAACAAATGGCGTGTTCGGGCATCGGGCGCTCGTGTCTATGCGATGCCTCTCTGGTTATACTGTGACGACACATCTGGAAACTGGTCGAAGAAGTGGAACAAACACAACTCTTTTCTTTTTACCGCTGCAGGATTGCCGCGTGCAGAAGTCCACCACGAGTACAACGTCCATTTTCTTTGTACATCAAATCTTGCCCCTCCGCTTGAAATGTTGGATGGTATTGTAGACCAACTCGAGTGAGTGAGATTTGTCACAAGCAGGCGAGTAGAAATAATGATGCTGGTACAATTTAGAGAATCATGGAAGCAAGGCATCTGGGCCTGGGACTGTGTCCACGAGGAGTACATTCTTGTCATTCCGTCTGTCTTAGCTTTGCTTGGGGACAACCCCATGCAAAGTGAGATGGCCTGTCATATTGGGTCGATGGGAAAATACTTTTGCCGTATGTGTAAAGTGAAGGGGCACGATGCAAGTGCAGAGAGCAATCCTGCACGAGCAGCTGCTGCACAGCCTGATGATACCGACCACAGTGTTGGTGAGGTTAGTGGAAGTGAGCCCGAAGCCCATACTGATGCTCCTCTGAAATCTACACGGAAACGAGCAAAGGAGACCATGGAGGAGATGGTAACACGGGTTAAGCGGTTTGTAAAGGTAACAAATCTGCGCAGTCTTGAATATAATTTTGTTTACGAAGCATGGTACCAGATAGGAGAACCACGTCACAAGAATGAAACCATTTCTGAACTCAAGTCAATGTTCAGTCATGCATCGACAGTTGGGAATCAGACCCAGATCAAGCAGTGGAAGACTTCCACGGGCATCAAGGACACCTTTCTGGACTCATTCTTGAATCGCCTAGCTGAATCACACTGCAAAATTCGGGGTGGTAAGGCGAAACAGGAAGCGCTCGATAGAGTCAAAGAGACGCTGCCCGAAAACGTCACAAGTCCCGTTTGGCGAATAAAAGGTATCTCAACTATTTTCACAGCGTGGGATTGACTTCGACAATATCCCAGGTATCGATCCTCACGCTGACACACCCGTGGAAATCCTCCACACGGTCCTTCTTGGATTCGTCAAATACCTTTGGCGTGATGTGGTCTCTGTAAGGATCGGAAAAGACAAGTTGAAGCGCGAGCTTTTAGAAACTCGCCTATCATCTGTCGACGTCTCGGGTCTTGGACTCAGCCATCTTGCCGGTCACACCCTCGTTCAATATGCAGGGTCTCTTGTTGGTCGTGATTTTCGTGCCATTGCGCAGGTTGCACCCTTTGTGCTTCACGACTTGGTACCCACGGAATGCTATGATACTTGGGTTGCATTATCGAACCTGATACCACTCATCTGGCAGCCTGAAATCGAAAACTCCACGGAACACTTGGTATGTAGCACAGTACTTTTCAGTTTGATTTGCTGATATTGATATTATTCGATCATTATCGTCTCAGCGCAATCTCACGACATCAATCAATAACTTCCTTGCGTGCACTGCCAGGTGGACTCCTCGATGGTTCAATAAACCTAAATTCCATATTCTATTGCATGTTGTTGACCACATTCAACGATTCGGGCCAGCCGCTTTATTTGCAACAGAGGCATTTGAGTCCTTCAATGCTGTCATCCGCGCAAAAAGCATCCATTCGAACCACCGTGCTCCTTCTCGAGATATCGCGCATTCTTTTGCCCATGGGAGTCGGATTCGTCATATTCTCTCGGGCGCACGAATACTGATACACGATAATACTAACAATATCCACTCTGATTCTCCCGATCTTACTCTGCAGGTCTCTAATCCCTTGTCAGACAAGCCGCCAGATGCTATAAATGTTCAAGTTGTCGGAAAGGGTCCATTGTCACTCGTTCAACGGCCGAATATCATCACGGACTGCCTCGGACTTGATACACAGGCTGACACCACGAAATACGGTAAAGTTTGATTTTACACGAGTTCCGGCTTTGAGAAATATAATACTAAGTACCTTTAGGTCAATGCCTTCGTAGCAACCTACCACTCCAACCATACTCCACTACCGAGACAGGGAAATTATTCCCAAACGCACTCCGGTCCCTTCCAAATGACATTCTCAGAGGACATAATTTTCGTACCTGCAAGTCCATGGTACTTTTCAACGGGGAAATTTGCAAGATAGGAGACTGGGTCATTGCAGCTAAGGGCACAGCAGAGGAGTCTCTGATTGTGGCATGCATTCGCGAAATCATCCAGCGCCAAGGCTTGGACGCAGATAAACTTCTGCGTCCAGATGCGATTCTTCTGGAACGCGGAAGTGTTGGTGAACCAGCGGTGTCCTACTCTATGCCCGCAGTCAGGGCACACGGCGGTTTCTTGCTCTATCCTGTTGAGGTTCGTGGTTTATCTGTACATGTTGTCAATCACTAAATTTCTGTTTCCGTGAAAGCAAATTTTATGCGCAGCAAATCTGCAGCATCAGTGCCGAGCGCACAACTGCACAAGCTCGCCTTCTGATATTGAGTTTGTTTATGAAGAACGAGCGAAGACGTCGAAAGCTAAGGCCGTGATACGTCATATCGGGGATCCTGATGACCTCGTTCTCAACACCGCACGGATGCGAGACGCAAAACACATGCAGGGCCTTCGGGTACCTGTTCAGCCACCCGATATGAACCTTGCAATCCTCGAGGGTGCTGCCAGGGAGATTCGGACACGTAACAATACCACAAGTGGAGCTTCCGTGACATCTACGGCGGCAGCACATGGACCACGTGGACGGGGTCGAGGCCTACAAGTTAATAGATCGCTGCAGCAACACCGGTGTGGGTACAACAATTCAGATTGAGGGAATCTGAGGTGTTGGGTCTTGTCTGCCTAGCTGCTATGTCAGAGTGTTGACAGTGTAAGACCCAGGGTTTCTGGACCAGGCTCAGAGCTCAGAGAGGGAGAGAGAGTAAGGAAAACTGCATTCAAAGTCACTCCAGGTGAGGGTAAAGGTAAAGACCAACATGATTATGTAAGCTATCCAAGTGCCAACACAAGCAAGGTAAATAGGGGTAAAGTAAGCCTAACCAGGAACTTGTTCCTACACCGGTCTGTATTACAAGTCCAGTAACGCAATATTATCCCATTCTACATATCATCTGCTACTACTATATTTAATATTATCCCATTCTACATATCATCTGCTACTAGTATATTTAATATTGATATCTCATTCTACATATCATCTGCTACTAGCTATAGTATCCCACCTCGATAATAATATTATCATCTGCTGTGCCGCCTCGAGACGTTTTGATCTTAGTTGATTACCAATACTTGCTGCTATGCGGTGTTGCCGTTTGGCTGCAGCCCACCAGATTAATACCATCCAACAGTGACTCAAAACTGGAACTCTTATGCCTCAAGGCCATCATTATAACAGCGCCCACCACCATCAAACATGGTCCTTATTACAACCACGAAACCGAAATTATACCTTGAGGTCATCCTTCCTGTGCCGGCTACCACCAAACATGATCCTTATTACAAGTAATAGGAAACTGAAGATATGCCTTGAGGCCGTCATTGATCCTGCACAGAACCCACTAATGTAAGTCAGGTTTTCGTATAAATATGTTAACAAGCATTACATCTCATTAGTAGAGCAGTTTCCAGCGACTCGCAAAGTCCAAGTCATTCATTCTTTTCACCGTCCCAGTCTGCAAATATGTCCTTCGACTTCTCTATCCCACCTGCTGGTTCCCAGCCACGGGCATTATCATCATTCCAATTATCTGGTTCACCCGACCGTTCCGAGCCAGGAACTCCTTTGAATTCAAGTTTGCTGATGAGCCCTACTGGCTACCAACGCACTTCTGAATCCCCGCCTTCAAGTTCACGTCAACCACAAATTGACCCAAATCTCTTTGCAGACGAATTGTCTGCCCTCTTTGTGGACACACTTGCCAACCAATTTGGCCTTGGCGACGCAGAACAGGACTTACGGAAAAACCTACATGGTTTTGCTAAGGTACGTCAATGGTTTGATTTTTCATCCACGCACTGAGATTTTTTGCGCAGCTCGGTCATGGATTGAGCAAATCTGACCTTGCAACTAGAACTTATCTCCTCGGCAGTATATTCTGCATTCTCAAGGAGCAACGCATGATTGCTGCCTCTCACCAGTCAACGCAAACACTTCTCGCAGACTTACAAATCCGGCTGGAAGCCACATTTTCGCTTAGTCCGGAGCAACGAGTAAGTCTTTTGTGTGCGCCATCATCTATCAGCTGTCTGAAGCATATAGACAAACATACGCATTGTGGGATGTGATCTCATTTTTGATCCTAATAGAATAACTTTCATGACACTGCACTTTGATGTGGCGGTAAGTCCGGAGTCATTAGATAGTGCTATATGCTTATTTTCTAATCCCACAGGATCATCTACGTGAAGATCGCGAGGCCTTTAAACTCACAAATATCTATGGAAACCCAGCTAGGGAACGTTTCCTGACCATCTATATCAAATGTCAGTGTTCTAGTATCCGTAATTCGTTTCGCGAGTTGGTGCGCACCAGTGATTGATGTTTGTTTTCGTTCTCGAACTGATTACCTTATTGCAGCTACGTGACAGTGTCATCGGCGATAACACAAGCACACTATCAGACTTTATTTATGATAGTTCGAATCGTTTCCGTCGGGCAGGTGGAAATTCAGACCTTGGACATGCAACCCGTGCCCGTTTGGCCATTTTAGTACAGTCTTTCTCTATTTTATGACTGCCAAATTTTCTCACTGATTCAAATTTCAGCGCCGTTTTGCATACGAAAACCCTCATTTGCTTGACCGGGCAGAGGAAGAAGATGAAAGTCCCACAACACCGAGTGCAGAGGACAATGGTGAAGACTCACCCATCGGAGAACCAGCCAAGAAGAAGCGCAAGCGTGGTCAAGGCGGGCGCATTGTCAAAGGCGAGGACTTCTGGTCCAAAGTCGAAATGTGGTTTGAGGCACGACAGAAGCAGTGGGGAGACTCGTGGGGGACAACAGGCTGGTCTTCGTATGTTTGTCCCACTGTCTGGCTGCGCATCGAGCTGACCTAGCCTCTGATAGATACATCAACCAAACCATCGAGCTCGATACCCACCGCTACCAGAGGCCAGTCGTCCAAAATCTGTTCATGATTGATGTCATTGTTCCAGAGGCTTACAGGGCACACGGATCTTCTGCTGCTTCCCTGAAGCAGAAGGCCCTAGGAAGTATGGAGGACATTTTGAGGCTCGTTTGAGGGAGCCAACACCTGTACATAGGCCCAGCACGTTCATTAGAATTCTGACTCGAAATTTCAACACCCTATAGCTAGTTTCTTTAATATAAATCCCCCATAATTCCAAAGCTAGCTTAGTCGACGAGGAACAATATTCACCTGAGGCTCTTAAGACAACTCAACTAGTACTGTGCAAATCTCAGATTGAAGATCAACGCTGAATGGTGACCAGTACTGCGCAAATCTCGGATTGAAGATCAACGCTAATTGACGACCGATACTGCGCCAATCTCGGATTGAAGATCAATGCTAATTGGTGATCAGTACTACACCAACCTCGGATTGAAGATCAACGCTAATTGGTGGCTAGTACTGCGCAAACCTCGGATTGAAGATCAACGCTAACTGGTGACCAGTACTGCGCCAATCTCAGTTTGAAGATCAATACCGTTTAGTAATTAGCATTAATCCTCCTGAGCAAAGGTTTGGTGAGATGGATGGGACAGGCTCCTCCAGGGCTTACATCAGTTCTATAACCGTTTAATTTCCTAGTACATAGCGAGTTGACCCTCATGTTCTGGAACTACTGGTAATCAGGTTCAATCACCCTCGTCCCCCGGATAAAAATAACATTGCAACCAGCGGTTAAAGTTGAAAATGTCCTCAGGTCCAAACTACATTGCCCGTGGGACAAACACCGTGGTAAACGAGCTTGAGTGTCACAGCAAACGTCGCACTTCAGATTCAATAATACGGAGGCGCACTGGTCCTTTTTAAAATCTGTTTCAGTCTGACATTGTACTGTTTACAACTATTGTAGGCTAACCCCGGGTGCATCCAACCGTCTTGCTGTGTATGATCGTTGACAAGTTCGTGCAGGTGGCATGAGGAGGGGTATTGTTTGAGGATTACAAAGACCCGATCAGAGTGGTGAGGAGATGAGAATGATGTCTCGCAGACTCTTGCGACGGAATTGGCAAGTCCATAGGCATTGGTAGATCGTAACACGGTGCTATCATATTGCGACTATCCCGCAAACCACTATGCCACTTCGAAACACCAAATAACTTAGATAAGTACCACAACGAAACGTACAAAGTCCATGATGTTCTCTTGCTCACTGTAGAAGATACGGCACGTGGTTCCCTTGCTACACACTACTGCTGGTTGATATATGCACGCGCTCCTGGAAAGCAATTGAAGTCATCCCAGTTGCGGCATCGGAGTCGGTCACGAGTTTAGCGTGATATTCTCTGACACTGAGGATGAGACGTGGTCCCAGCACAAATAATTGTGCGAGTATAAAAATCTGAAGAACACCCAGATAAATCTGAGTTCCCAGGGAATATGGGTGCTATTGGAAATAATGAATCATGTTCGCACGCAGAGGTCAGTGAGAGATCGGCATACCGTGAAGATAGTCGGAGACAAAGAAATGAATTGGAAAGAAAGAACAGCAGTAAAGCTAGCATATGCGAAAATTCAGCAAAAAAAGAGAACCACACCCACATTATGAACTCACCTAGCAAAATAAAAAAAGTGAGATTTCATCAATACTGTGAAACAGTCCCCGATAATCCCTCCTGCCGAATGTCGTCGCAGTTCACGGAAGTGTTTCACAGCAATCCGTGTTGCGAGACACAGTGCGAGGACCTCCCATACAGTGGCGAGGACCGAATACATCATACCCAGACGTGTAATATCTCCCCCGAACTCAACAGTGCACTGGTATGTGCCGGAGAGAATGGCCTCCTCTGAGTATTGGTCAATGAGCCTGATGTACGTAGGTCATTCGTTCATAACTAAAGCTTACCCACTGAAATTTGCGTCAATATCATTGTAACGATTGCTCCACCAGAGATGTAGATAGCCAGGAAGATGACGACCAGAAATATCAGCACCTTTCTGGATCGCTGATACATGGCATGCAACCGCGTGATCATGATGACTTGCGTGATGGTTCAGTCAAGTCCAGTCAAGTCGATGGTATCAACTGTGTAGCTCACCACCAAGTATTGCAGGTACGACCACATTCATCCAATTCAGTGCGACGTACATAATATAGCCTGAAAATGCAGTCTGAGTTAGCGATCGGCCTCGGAGGACCATACACTCCAAAGAAACTCACAGCTGTGGCAGTCATCGTATTGAACTAAGAAGCTGGTCAAGAATGTCACTCACCCCTATGTGGGAGTGCAGTTAATGAGACACGAATGACATACATCGGTGCAGAATACTCACTGCATCTGTCGTCGGATGTGTCGGAAGATTTACTATATGTAGCCGGTTAGAAGAAATAAATACGGTGTATATGGGGAAACATACCGATAATGTTGATGCTGATTGTGAAAGATGGCTGATTAGCACAACGTCGATTGTTAAATCTTCCACACATACATAGCATATACTATTCCAACATAGCGCAGCTAGAATATCATCAAATCAGTAAAACTCGCCGATCACGCTTATAACAAAAACTCCTCACACTGAGGTACAGGACGGTCATCAACGACCAGCGTTGTTTCTGCCACGAATTAATTATATCATTCTTCTAATGTGAGACTCTGCTCACCCAAACCAATTCAACCTATGAAAGCGTTCTTAGCGAGACGGCTGCTCCGTTGGCATCAACCTACTTACCTCTTGTGCGAATGTCAACACTGGAAATTCTATAAGAATATCAATGGTTCTCGAAGACTATCCTGCTCACCCGAATCGTACATTGCTCCAGCACAGGCGGCAACTACGAAACTAAGGTTAGATCGTGACATCGCCATCATCATCCAGCTGACTCTCCACGAACCTACAAAATAGCTGCCAGTACGATTCGCATTGATGACCGGCCACCAAATGGGATCATTAGAGACTAGGGTCATCCTGTTCGAGGGTGGGCGTAAGCGAGCGGTGAACTTTGGTGGATGTATTGTGGGGGGGCAGTCGTGCTAAATATTCCGCTATCCAGCGCTTTTATGGCTGAATGAGCGTCATAGGGTATCTGCTCCCGCCTGGATTGATCAAAGTAAGTGATGTCGCATGATGTCAAGTAGAAAGGGTAAATCAATCCAGGGGCCCTCGATTAAATCAAAGTAGATAAGTTGGATGTGCATCGGTTAAGTAGTTAAGTTCCAAATCAGTGAAATTGATCCGTCCAACGCAGGCCTGGGTGTGATGTGACCATCGAAAAGCTTACCGTCAAGTCGATGATTATTGACGAGTGTCGGTGCTCTCTCCGGCTCGCTGGTCCGGCTAAAGGAACACAACAGCTGATTGGTCGCCTCATGCGCACTTCCTCGCACTTTCATCGGTCATTGGGCTATCGTATTACAAGAGTGCAAAAAGTATGGTCACTATGGTGAGGGCGGTGCGACTTTGATAAAAACAGATCGGAAAAACGCACTGAACTAAATCCATCATGAGGTCGATACCTTGGTGTTTTGGATACTGCTACCAGCTAGTATGATTGGTGGCGGAGACTTGTATCGCAATTACAGTATGTAGTAGTATTACTGTCGTGCCGTATACTTTTACGGTCACCGTGACATACCGCAGTCAATCAATCAGTTTTGTTCATCATTTTAAACTTGTGTTTCTTGTAGGATAGGGATGTGGTGTGGATAGGATGTACACAATATATGTGTATATAACAATTAGAAGCGTCGATATCTCGTATGAGCCAGCTGCGGTGACACACCAGAACTACACTGACTCACCGAACTAAACCAACACTCTGGAACTCCTCATGATCCTTCCATGCATAACTCGCAAAATACAGCCGCCACGCTATACGTTCTTGAGGGGCGAATCCATAAATACTACTTCAATGGTATGCGTGGGAAGTGGGTTGGCGAAGTTCGGCGGGTACCAGGGTGACTAGTTGGCGTTAAGGTGTTAATGGCAACTGGGTGGGATTAGCCAATAGCGCAGTTATATAGCGATGAGCAGCGTGTTTGATGATTGGGATAAGATCCGTTGTGAGTAGAGGCGAGGAGGAAACATGCCCGCGCGTGATCAAAGTGTTAAATAAAGCATAACGGCAACGATGGCAAATTCGAATACCGCGGCATCTGCACCACTATTCCTTCATCGTGGACCTTGCATTATCAGACCATGCATGTACAAGTGTCCTCCGCGCCATCTCCTGGTCCAAATAGTGCGGTCATGCTCGTGCCTGGGAGAATCCAGCAGCATGGGTAAGCACAGCAACGCTAGAGTGAGCTCACATCCTTCGACGAGCGCTCAGTGGAACGGCGTCGGGTGAGCTCGACTTGATAGAAAACGAACCCGCCGAAAGAGCAACGTCACGGAGAGCGTTCGAACTTCGCAAAAGTCAATTCTCAGCCACGTGACCTAATATTTTGCTGTAGAATCGTAGATCATCATCTCGATTCTTGTTCTGAACTTCTCCCTAGATCTGTCCCTGCTTAGTGCTAGCCTCTAGGCATGGCAGCCGCCTAGAACGAGCGACTGGGACGCCTCGATCGTTTAAAGAAGATTCCTCCTCGGATAATGATAAACGATATAGCAGAGAAAGAAGCTACACCACGCGGGAATGACAACATGGAGTATCATGAAGACTCTACCTTCGATCACCCCGAGGAGGCGAGGTTCTTTAGGGAGCGGGAGATGAAGGCCGATGATATTGATGTGACACTGCCGGTCTTGAAGGTGGGTTTAATCGCTTTACTTTGAGTTGGCGCCCCCCCCCCTGCGATTTGTTTTAGGTTTGCATGCAGTCATCATATCAGCTAGATGCCCCAATCCCTGCTAATCCTCGTATGACATAGGATTTCTCGACAAGAATGATCGAACTTTCGAGGTGCACTATTGACAAATTGCACAGGTAGATGGATGTTCCTCCCATGCTCATGCTTATGGTGCATTTTTTTTCGATCCCGTTGGAAAGCCGAAACACATTGATGTTACAAACGCCATTCTCTACCCAAGGAAGTCGTCAGTATTGCCCTCTAGGTGTTACAAGGCACTGTTTTGACACCGGACCGACTGTCTTCGAGTGCAGTTACCAGACGTTCTATGTGTCTTTCAAATCTACTTCGCTACATTACATGACTTTAATACCTAAGGACTATGGACGACGAAACTTGGAACAAAAAGCAAAATTTCTCCCTCCGACTGTTGATCACATCGAGTGCTACACAGTACTGCTAGTTGGCACATGAAACAAAATCGAACTCACAGCTGTTCCTGCATTCGAGTCGGCCACGAGCTCAGCGTGAAATTCTCGGATGCTAAGGATCAGGCGTGGTCCCATGACAAACGTCTGCGCGAGCTGGATGATTTGAGAAAACCCAATATAAATCTGAGTTTCCAGGGAATATGGGTCCTGTAAAAATGATGAGCCGTGTTCGGATTTAGATGTCAGTGACAGATCAGCATACTGTTCTGAGCGTTGAAAAGTAATAACTGAGATTCAAGCAAGAAACAGCAAGAAAGCTTGCATGTGGGGAGCTTCAGCGGAAAACAAGAACCGCATGTACATTATGGGCTCACCTCGCAAAGTGAATCAGGTGAGTTTTTATTAATTCCGTGAAAGTGTCCCCAATAATCCCCCCTGCCGATAATTTCCGTAGTTCACAGAAGTGTTTTACAGCAATCCAGACTGCAATGCACAGTGCAAGGACCTCCCACGCAGTGACGAGTATCCAAGCGACGACATTCAGACGTAGGGCATCTCCCTCATCGTCAAAAGTGCACTCATAGGTGCCAGAGAGAACGAGTTTCTCTGATATTTGTCAATAAGCATGGCGATTTCAAGTCTTTCATCCAGAGTTAAAGCTTACCCACTGAAATATGCATCATTGTTATTGCGATGATCACTCCGTCGGTGATGTAAACAGCAAGGAAGATGACAACGAGAAATATCAACATCTTTCGGGATTGCTGGTACATGGCATGTAACCGAGCGATCATGATGACTTGGGTCGTGTGTCAGCCAAGTCAATATCACAAACTGCATAACTCACCGCCCAACATTGCATATATGACCATATTCATTCCGTCAGGCGCGACGTACATAATCCAACCTGACAAGTCCAATGAGTAATCAGCCTCTGAAAGGTCACATATTCCAAACAAACTCACAGCTGCGACAGTCATTAGTGGACAAACAGGTTGTTAACTTACTCACCACTACGTGGGGGTGTGGTGTATCAGACGGGAATGGCAGGTATCGGTGCAGAACACTCACTGCAGTTGTCACCGGAATTGTCGGAATATGTACTGTGCCCGCCGGTCAGAAGGAACAAACACGGTGTATGAGGGCAGACATACTCAGTAAGCTGATACTGATCGTGAGATGGTTGATTAGCACGATACTAGTTGTCATGCTTTGCCATTCAAACCCACATAGCAAATAATATTCCAACATAGCGCACCTAGGATATTTTGAGATCAGCACGACCTCCCGATAATACATATAACACAAGAAACATACACAGAGATACAGAACAGTCATTAGCGAGCAGCGTTTCCTCTGGCACAATTTAATTGTATTTTCACATCGTTCTTCTGATGCATGAGTTCGCTCACCCAGATAAGTTCAACCTACAAAACAGTTCTTAGCGAGATAGCTGCTCCGGTATTGATGACATCCACCTACCTCTTTTCCGATCGTAAGCACTAAAAATAATGAAATGATATCAGTGGTTCTGTCAGTGGTTCTTTGTTACTATCTTGCCTACCCCAATTGTATACCACCACAACAGATGCGGTCACTGTGATACCGCAGCCAAGGTTAGATTGGCACATCGCCACCACCATACGGCTGGCTCTCCACGAACCTGTAAAATAGCTGGCGATATGATATGAATTGATGAATGGCCACCAACTGGGATAATTTGAGACTAGGGTCATATTATTAGAGGATGGGAGTGAGGGAGCACCGAACTTGGTGGACATATGAGGGTGGTGTTCGTGCTAGATATACCACCATCCAGCATCGCCGAATCGAGATTGAAGGATGGATATACGCCCCTACATTTATTGACCGAAGTGACTGCATTCCGGTCATGCATATGGTGAGATAGATGCTAGCTGTACCTCGGCCACAACTACTCTCGCGTCGCAGAGGGCGTGATATCAGATTAGTACCAGATCATACTATCATAACCGCCTAGCTACACTGGGTGGACATCAGCTAGCAAACGAATACAGTTTCGGTACCTCTGCCAAGGACACGGGCCATGCATTCCCCGAGTGCCGCAATTGAAGCGTTTCATCCAATCTCAGTCAGCGTACAAAGTGTTCGCAGTGCAAGCCGGTGTCTTGAATGTGCATTCTGGTAGGCATGAGTACTAGCTCTCATTTCTATGGTCTGTTCAGAAGCGATCAGATTTACAATGATTCTTGCCGTCCGATATTGGAGAGCAAAAATAAAGAGTGAGCAAAAGAATGATTGGAAGTTGAGTCGACACATTTATAACGCACCAACCGGCGGAGCTTCGTGCTTTCGCTGTAGAGATGTCGTCGTGTATACATGGTCCAGCTATCATTCAAGTTATGATTGGCACGGGAATTAATATTGATTAATGTTGACGAGGCACGCACGAAGCACGTGATAAACTTATCACATGGAGGCAAACGTGAGGGCGGTGCCAGCCTTGGTCACTTATAACCAAGTACTAATATATCCGAGTCAATGTTTCACTGAACCCCAGGCTTACCTATCTCGCGTTTGGCCTCACTTGCATGCCGCGTCTGTTCATCATAGCACCTGCCACGTCAAGCTCTTTGTGCCGCGTCAGTGCTTCCTCAAGCTCCTTGTGCCGCGTCAGTACTGCGGCGTCACGCAATTATGGAAAGCCAGACAGCCACGGTATGTCACAAAACCCTCGGACATGCTGCGTCAAGCCCCACTCCCGTGCGTAAGCACTGTAATTGTTTGAGCACTTAGGTATATTTCTGTCTATTATAGCAATCAAATTTTCAACATCGTCTTTTTCCATGCTAACCATATGTAAATCTGACGGCCAAGCGGCACCCATACTTCTCAAGCAGCTTTTTCCATTTCGTTTCCTATAGCCTAGAGAAGAACCGGCATCGCACTTTTGGAAATCATATACCATATGGCTTTTGTGAGTGCTTTGAGGTACGGAGTGAACTCATTTTAGCCGTCCTCTAGAAACTAATTAAACATATATTCAAATTTTTCTATCCTACAGGGACGACGCACCACATCCAGGTAAAGAGTATCAGATCTCTTTTGGTTTGATTCAAGCTCAACCAATCCACAGATAATCAAAATGATCCAGTTCAACCACCAGGTATCTAAGACGTCATCACCTATTATTGATCGCTCAGGTGCACCGACTGACACATTTGAGAACTCAAAATTTGACAAGTAGAACATGTAATATATCTTCTGGCCTTCATATATTTTAGGTGAGTTGTGCTGATTTCAAAATATACAATATTTAAGGTGCGCCAGGTCGAATATTATCTGATATGTATGTTTGGAATGCTTATCAACTGGCGTTGTTCCAATCAGTCATCTCTCCTAGTCAGCCTTAACATGCTGCACATGGCTCCTTACATAGACTCTGCTTGTTTCTTCTGAAGGTCGGCATACAGTCAGCGACTGATGAAGTGAGTATTCCGCACCGACGCCTTGCGTTCCCGTCAGGGCAATGGAACTACCATGTAGGCTTTTTTTTTACAAAAAAATTATCGTCGTTGTAGGCTGGCCTAATGCGGACAGTACTTTAGTTTAATAGGTCTAGGATGTTCGTATTCATTGAGCAAACATGTGTCCACTGGCTTGTACCTCCGCTAAGAGAGAGTACGAAGCACTGAGAGCTGATCTGGCAGCTGTCTGGGGTTGGGGTACTTGCGCGATGGCACGAGACGTGGCGCTGAGATGAGTTATACGAGGTCGGGTAGGAGCTTGGGCAGGGGTTACTGTTTATGCGCTGAAGACTGTAGGTTCTACTAGTCCATGTAGGCATGAGACGGGCCTACAAGTGGTGCGACTATTCGAAAATTTTTAATGATTCCCGATGGACGCTCTCTCCGCCTTGCTGCTCCTTCGAAGGTCACATTACGTCGGCATAGCGCCAGAAAAGTCAGACGTGAAGAATGTCACAACGAAGTAAGCAGAGAACTTACCAGCCCAGCTTCTAGCACTCCCCTCAAGAATAGCACATACATGAGATCTAGAGGGCACAGCAGAAAAGAAAACTCAGATCGCGCCAGTACGGCTCCATTGAATGATGGCTAAGTGCTGAGCAAGAGGCCTGACTTTCCATTCTTCGAATTGTACATGCTCGTTTCATACAACATTGATGAGTATGTTCTCGATGAGCCTCAGGCCGACGATGATGAACAGCGTGATCGGGATGGGATCTGCTGGGAGTAGAAGGAGGAAGTTGAGATTTAGCGTGAATGTGACGGTGTAAGTTGGTCACGTGTTGTGACATGTCGTGTTTGTCTCAACTGTCATTGCGCACCTCAAAGCCTACGTGGAGCTGAACACTCCACTACATGCCGGTTGCGCTAGTCAAACCTCTACCCTTCATACCCTAAGTCCGTGAGATATCTCGCCGTTTGCATACCGATGCCCATGGCAGCTACCAAGAAACACCTGACGCTAGACGTTCTCAAATTCTATTACGCAGAAGTTCATAACCTTCAGGCCTATCTTCAAAAAATTATCAAAGAAGAATCCTATACACAGACTTGTGGAGATGGGCAGTCTGACTTTCCCCTGCAAGCACCTGACTCAGTCCAGTATCGAGAACTACTTACTTGCTCGTTCGTTTGTTTGTTGAAAGAGACCACTACGGATCGTACGCAATTTTCGGCCTCCCAACCATACAATTTTATGAAGGATGTAAGTGCAAGGATATATTCTAATCATCCAACAAAAGCAGTGTCTAACATGCTATGAAGGTTATTCAGAAGGCCCAAGAGCGTCTATTTGCGGCTTCAAAGTCCAAGCCAGACAATATCATAACATCGGGATATAAGAGAGTGAGGAGTGAATGCCTCATTCGTATTCTGTTTATTTATTCAATAAAGGATGATAAAGCGAATGCCGCCGCATCTGGCATCACGAACTTTTCTGTGAATACAATTATTACGGCTCTGCAAGCCCCCGAATGGGAAAATCTGTTGACAAAGTAAAGCAACGATCACCGTGGGGTCCACCGCTAATTTTTTCTCTCATTACAGAATCGGGGCAGATGCCATGCTGCATCTCCTCACCAAGACCTCGGTTTTCATTAAGCTACCGAACGAATGTTTGTGTCAAATGACGGGTATGCCATTGATTTATGCTATGCCTCCGACACTCGATTGGTACTTGTCTTCGAGCGAATCTTGTAATGACCTTGGAAAGCGGAAAAGAGACCCTTTGGAGGGTTCAGGACCACGGAAACGCTTGAAGCTCATCATATGGAAGAATCTCCGTAGGGTTCCCTCGAGGAGTGGCGTCAAGTTGAATGCTATGCCTTCTGGACGGTGAGAAAAGGGACGTTAGATTCACCTCGTCTCGCTAACCAGTTCATCAGACGAACAGCAGCCGACATTTCATTCATCCGTGCACGTATGTTTTATGCGCGACCAAATCGTGAGCATGGGTCGCGAAATATCATCGTGGGCTTGCCTTATACCCGTAAGCCTCCGCACTTATTGTATTCGCATTCATTGACCATTGTAAAGATGTGCTTAACCGGCTGAATCCTTCTTACTATCGTAAAACGCAGATACAAGCTGGCGCATATCAAGACCCTGACCCGCGCCAGCAAGCACAGAAAGCCCGGCACCTGAGCAAATATATCTTTCCGTTGCAATACGGTCTATCCAACGTGTTCAGCCAGCAGTCTGCTGCTAAAGAAAGTTATAAGCAGCCGAATTTTGCTGACAGAGAGCGTGAGATTGAGGTGAGGCGAGGTCTGTCGAGATACACAGACGTCGAATGAATGAATGCACATTACAGCTCTTTGGAACATGCAAGACACCGAAGCGGCTGAAAGACGTACTTGTGCTTTTGGAGAAGATGATCTGGCGACATGGCAAATGCGGTTATAAGCTACTTAGAGACAAAGTTTGTCCATCCAAGGTAAACAAGCTCTAAGCTATAGCGAGCATTGGTCTTATCTTCACCCATAGATCACGACGACGGACAACAAGACCATGGACAGCACCATCATACTGGTGAGCATAGTAGAACAGTGTCATAGCTTTGTTTTCTATTTGTTCGGCAGGAAATGGTGTCCGAGAACTCAATCCAACTGAAATCGCAAGCGTCTCAAAACAATATGTCGATTGACTCTGCGGGGAACAGCATCATAGCATCTAGAGTTCCACTTAAAAAGGAAATGGAACACAAACCGCGATTCCTGGAATTTACTTGCAGTCACGTCGAGGTATACGAGTCGAGATTCGTGCGAGCAATACCCACTAACCATTTGATTAGGTCTTTCGCTATGCTTTACTGGTGACCAAGGCTGTCATTCCGAAAGTCTTCTGGGGATGCGCGAGGAATTTTGAGGTTGTTCAGGGCTGTATGCGAATTTATCTCACAGACTAACAGTTGGCTGACAACTCATCAGATGTTAAGGAAATGATTGTTTGCAGGAGATACGAAACTTCGACGTTACATCACGTACTTCAATGTTTCAGCACCTCAGAATGCGACTGGTTGATACCTCCCGGAGATGGCGCCCGGAAGCAGCATAGAGTCACCGTGACGGATTCTCTTAAACGTCGTGAACTTATCGAAGAATTCCTCTTCTGGTACTTCGACTCCTTCTTGCTTCCGCTGCTCAGAGTTTGTGTTTTCTTCGACCAAGATGGAGATCTTTTATTGACGCGATGTTTCCAGACAACATTCTACGTCACGGAATCTTCCGCATTTCGCAAGCACATTCTTTACTTTCGGCAAGACGACTGGGAAATCCTCTGTGAACCCCTGATAGACCGATTAAGTGAGAAGACTTTTCAGGAAATCGAGAAGGTGTGTCTTGAACATTGCCCGGTCTGTCTACCTTAGTTATTATGCTTCTGCAGCGTGAAGCAGAAGAGATCTTGCGCCAACGACAACTCGGTTTTTCCTTCATTCGCTTGCTGCCCAAGGAAACTGGTGTTCGTCCCATTGTCAATCTACGACGAAGAACAAACCCCAAGGTACGTCCTACAAGCGCAATTGGACACATTCTTGCTCATTGCCACACAGGGTCAGTCAGCAAGGCCATCGCTGTCAATCAACCAGACTCTGAAGACGACTTTTGCAATTCTAACGCATGAGAAGGTGTTGTATTGTGCTCTACGTCGAAATAATTCACATTGATGTCATGGCTAGCAACAACAACCAGACCTCCTTGGAGCGTCCGTGTTCAGCTCCAATGAGATATACCAAAAGTTGAAGAGGTTCAAAACAGAGTTATTGAAGGACGCACCTTCAGGGAAACTGTGCGACCTATTCATTCAATTGGGACCTCGTCACTGACCCGTGTAATTCACAGTCCGAAACTATATTTCGTCAAAGTCGACGTACAAGCATGCTTCGACACGATAGATCAAACAATGTTGCTGAAGATACTTCACAATATAATATCCGAGGTAAACAGTCACGTCTGCTTTCCGTTTCAAAATTCACATCATCACTATGCAGGATAATTATATGATACGGAAGCATGGACAGGTCGCAGCTGATTTCGGAAAAATCAAGCGCGCGTATATCAAGAAGGCGGATTCAGATGGTGAGACACTGTGCATTAAGCCGCTGGTAACATGCTGATGGGATCCTGAAGAAGAATACCCTGACTTCGTGGCGTATGCTCGTGAAATGGCCGCTTTCCTCCGGCAAACAATCTTTGTAGACCAGGTTGGTCGCTGAGTGCATGATTTATACCAGTCATTCATCGTCGTATAGGTTCAGTATGAATCTCAGTCCAAGATAGCCACTCTCAAGCTCCTCGAAGAGCATATAAGGGAAAACCTTGTGAAGGTCTGTCCTCTCTCCTGAATGGCTGTGACATGTCCCAGATATTTTTTGTCAGATCGGCGAGCGCTATTATCGACAAGTTGTTGGCATTCCTCAGGGATCTGTGCTATCGGCTCTATTATGCTCGTTTTTCTACGGGGATTTAGAGAAAACTCGTTTGAATATCTTCGATGACCCCCAAAGTGTGCGTGTTGCGCTCCTCGTTTTTATGAGAGCATATTCATGTTAACGCATAGTTGATGCTTCGATGGATCGACGACTATCTATATGTGACAACCAGTTTGGCAAAGGCAAGGCGGTTTCTAGATGTCATGTACGAAGGTGAACTCGCCTGTTTTCGTGCTTTACTAGACTTCATAGTCTGAATCGTACAGGGCATCCTGAATATGGCTGCATCGTGTCCAAGCAAAAGACATTGACTAATTTCGAGCATGAATCCATCCAGGCAGAAAACATTACCGAACACGACCAAAAACGTATGTTCAATCGTTCTCCCCCATTCCGTTGTTGCTTGAAGACCCAATAGATTTTCCTTGGTGTGGCCTCCTGATCGATAAGTATAACCTCTCGGTCATGGCTGATTACTCGAGGTATAGTGGACACGGTGAGCGATTCCTCTCTGCGCGTGATGATGGACCTCTAATACTCGACGTTTTAGACCTCGAGTATTCGCTCACAGTCGACAAGGGACGCCGTCCTGGTGTGACGTTCACCCGTAAGATGCTACTGTGAGTATGGTGATATGTCTTTCGTCGACCATCAACTAATCGTCCCCAGGATAGCCAAAGCTAGAAGTCATATGATCTACACGGATACCCACTTGAATGGGCTGCATACTGCGCATGTCAATGTCTATCAAAGTTTCCTCATCGCCGCAATGAAGATGCATCATTATATCATGAGCTGGGGTACAAGTGTTGAGAAGAATGCCAAATTCCTTAACAGTACGTCGAATCTGATTACCTCAACCTTATGAGGTCCATGTTTCTTACCGAACATAGATGTTATCAGACAGGTTATCAAATATACCTATACCGCGATACACCACAAGTCATACAACAAGGTCGCGCGCGACAGCGGAGGAATTTGTGATCTGCAGAAAAGTTCTGTGTTATGGTGAGCATTTACCTCGATCTTGTGCGCTGTTTGTTCACATTGTCAACATCCTCAGGTTAGGGACGCATGCGTTTTACACCGTGTTGTCGAAGAAGCCTAAGGTTTACGGTACTTCGACTCTGCTAAAGTCGCTCCTATTTGGGTTGTCTTTGTCTTGCAACAAAAAGCTGAAGCACCGGTTTAAAAAGGTGGTGAAGGAGGGTCTTGAAGGTGTTGCTGCATTGGATTTTTGAAATACCAAACATGCCGTGCCGCAATGTAATATCATAATATGATTCCGTACTAATAATAAGTTAGCCTGCCCATTGATGTCCCGTCGCGCCAGGCAAGGTCAGTACCGTACGTACCAACTCTGAACTGTTCGTTCCGTGTTCATTATTTCCGATCTTCCCTAGCCAAGTGCTGTCGTCTGCTTCCGTTTTTACGACACATGATGCCCGATTTGGGCAGTTCACAATGTTCACATGCCGCACTGCTTAGGCAAGTTTAGTTTGCATCAACGACTGCAGCAGGAGTACACGCCGCCAGCCACGTTGGTGACCTTGCTCTCTTCATTTCGCCGCGGCCTTGAGGTTGAATCAATTGTGGTGTTGAGCGCTTATTCGATCTTTCAAATACCAGGCCACGCCGCAACCCTGCAACGCAGCTTGAGACGTCTTCCTTCCCCCTACTCGGAGTGATTCAAAGCAGCACACACTCCAATATTCATCTAGGGAGTAGTTTTCGCTTAAGAAGTTCCAGATTATTGCGGTTCCAATAGTGAGCTATATAGCGCGCTCTACTTAGTACGCCTCTTCCCTGATTATTCCCTGGTATCGAACAGGCACACGACATTTTACAGCAATGCCTCGTGGCACAACTTTGGCTTTCTTGGCCCTCCCTTTACTTGCACTATCACTCGCGTACTACGCACAATCATCCTCCTCGCCTCTTGGACCTGCACCTCATCTTGGAACTGGACTGCAGCTTTCGCTGGCTCTGTCAGGTCTCATCGGATACGCACAAGCCGCCGTGCAGGCGCCTTTCGGGTTCAAAACTGTAGAACAGCCTGCACAAGCAGTATTTGATACTGATGAACAGGACTACACACGCGAGCCTCGTCCGCGTTTCACGCGCAAAATCATTGCTGTAGGGGATATACACGGTGACATTGGGAATGCAGAACGTATTCTACAGATGTCCGGCGTCGTGGACGAGAACAATGATTGGAGCGGCAATGTGGATGTTTTTGTGCAGACCGGTGACATTATTGACAGGTAAGAGAATTTGACTGATGTTCTACTCACTACTCAATATTTTTGGAGGGGTGACGATACCATCGAGTTGTTTAATTGGATGGAAGACCTCCGAGAGCAAGCCTTGGCTGTCAACGGCATCATGTTGTCGATCCTCGGAAATCATGAGTACATGAATGCGATAGGTATGCAATAAATCTTATAACGTGGAGTACATGACTGAGCCATTTCTCCAACAGGTGATTGGCGGTAAGTGACGTCGCCCACGGAGCACGCTGTGTCATTGAGGTTGATCACAGTTACGTCCTGGAGTCGGAGAAGAAGACTTTTGAGCCTCGCGAGAGCCGCCTGGAAGCTGTTACAACTGGCTGGCTCGCGGATGCATGGGCAGAGAACTATACTACTGCTGTGCGACTTCCTCTTCACGGTTTACTTGGCCCTCCCAACACCGATTACCCAACACCAGATGGAAGCGCATTTGCACGTGCCAATGCAGGACCTCTTTCGCATGCTGCTTTCTCATTCGTGCATGGTGGTTTAGCTCCTACATACCCTAATCTCCAGCCATTCCCGAGTGCCATTAATAACCTTGGGTCATCGCTTTTAGATAGGCTGAGGGAGCGCAAGCCTCAGCCACTGCCTCACCCACCCAGTTCGTACCCCGGTCTTCCCGTAGGCACGACTCGCGAGGAAGCCCGCTTGTACGGTGGTGACGGGCCCCTGTGGTACCGTGGCTGGGCCGATGAAGATGAAAAGAAGGTGTGCCGGATGGTCGACGAGGTTCTCCAAAAGACGGGCACTCGCCGTATGGTGATGGGTCACACACCGCAATTTGACAGCATTGCAGCCAGGTGTGACGGAAAGGTGCTCATCATTGACACGGGTAAGTCCTGTCACACCAAGATATTATGGATGGTTCTCAATGCCAGTGTTAATATTGAAGGTATTTCGCATGCTTATGGTGGTGCTCTATCGGCACTGTCAATTGAGTACACGTTGGAGCCTGTAAAAGGTGGAGGATGGAAAGAGCAGGAGATCGTCAAGGCTCTATACGCTGACAGTGATGACGAGCTGATTGCCGTCAGCACGCGGGACCTCGAGGACCTCTGGTAGACCTCTGCAAGATTTCGCGACACCATTTGGTGATTCCGACTGAAAACCTACAGGCCGCGGAGGATGGTGGTGAGACGTAATGAATGTTGAAAGGTAGCCAGGTGCAATGACTTATGGTATCGTAGAATGCTCCTCGTTCTGAGGGATCTATGGAATTTATGATGAGATTTGTGTTAGTGTTGTGTTGTGAGTTTGATATAGGTGTCCGAAAATCCTTATCCGCACCCTTGCTTCTTGTCAATTGCGAAGCGACCAACGTATAACTCCTTCCCGACAACTCAGCAACCTTGACATCACTGGCCCACCGCTATCATTTGAATCACAATGTATCTGAATCATTGCCTCCCTTATGTCCAGTGTGGCGTCGGCGTTGCCTATCGTGAGCAGACATGACATGACCACGACCCTCACGCACGCTGAGTCATTATTAAGAACGTCACCACGATCGGTGACGTCGTTTTATGAATGACGTAGTGTGTTCCAAAGTCAGTCTAAGGATTCGAAGATTTCGGGAATTGACTTTTTCTAGACACATTTTGCCAATGGGGCGTATTTTATCTCCAACTGAATCAACGCACAGTGAAAAAACACAGTACTTCGACGCACTCCAGAGCACTTCATCCAGCAGTCAGGGGCAAAGCGTCGCGATGCCAGACAACTCAGGCAACACCACTCGTACACCAAACGGTAACATCTCAGGCTCAAAGGTCCCCCCGCCCCCGAAGCTAGATTTTAGCGTTGAGGATAGCGATCCCGAGTTCACGGGGCGTCACAGTGAAGATCTTTCAGACCGCAGGTCTCCATCCCTCCAATCACTTCCCATATGGACGGAGGACAGAGACGAGGATGCACCTCTCGCTGGCAGTATGGGCGGCGGACGCAACACTTCGCTGGGAAGAAAAGCTTCAGTGCGCACAACAAGAAGCAACCGCACCACGAGGTCGGTGGCAGAGGCGACGGCGGCGTTTCAGAGCGGATCAGTCCTCACCGGCCCAAACGCCGAGCCAGATGTAGATGCAGCCGTGGCCCTCCGGGGCGTCATCGCTGAGAGGTCCCTGAGCAAGAAACAGAAAGAAAAAATCGTCAAGGATGAGCGTGAGTATTCATTCTGTCATTATGAGTTACCTTCGTAACTGAGGCTTTTCGACAGAGCGAGAGTCGAAGCGGTTTTCTAAGCTTCTGAAGACAGAGTCTAAGTTGGAACAGGCTGCGTTGGAACGGGCTCTCAAGTCTCTCGCGGCCCTACAAGATCTTCACAAGTCCGCGTGCAAACTCGAAGCGAAAGCAGAGGGAGCCTACTCCAAGTCACTCTTGGCCGCCCAGAAAGCCGAGAGCACGTTCCTTGAAGCAAGGGCTCGCGCTGAGGAGGAGCGTGCGCGGTGGGAGGGCAAGAAAGGGGAGGTCAAGGCCCAAGAGGAACGCTTGGAAGCGGAGAGGGAAAATGTAAGGGAGATGGAGGACCGCATGGCGGAATGCGCCCGCGAGATTGAGAAATTAAGAATCTTAAAGGCCACAGACGAGGTATGAGGTCGACTTTCTTTCCTAGTATTGCGATTCACCCTCTCTTAGAGAGAAAGGCAAGCCAAGATGGCAGAGATGTTGGGAAAGAAAACATGAAGAGGTATTTCGCATCTATCATATTCATCATGATACCATGATGCAGGTCACCATCAATATGCTGTTGACGCACAATGGCCATTGCAATCTAGCATATTCGTAATATCTATTCACGTTTATATCTGCCTACACATGACTACGTACCAATACACGCACAAGACAAATCATAAGAGCCCATAACACTACACGCAAAGAAACCCTTGTCAATCGAATTGTTGGACTAGATTTCGTCAAGTCACCGCGCGAGACATCTTGCACTGACATGCCATCATACTTCAAACTCCTGTGAATACAAACAAGAATCAGTATCAATGCTGCGTGCGCAAATGAAAACATGAAGGGGGATCAGATGGCTGTTCTTAGTTTTTTTTGTTATGTTATCACCATCGCCACGAAGGCTTCGGATTTGGTGATTTGTGTATCATCCGCAGAGGATCGATAGCTTCAGAGAGACAACTCACCTCTCCTCGTACACGAGGGCTCTTGGAGTGCGCCCTTCGTTGATGCGCAAAGCCCAGTAGGTCAAAGTATACACATGGCGAAGTAAAAACGCGATGGTAAAACGCGATCGAGAAATTTTGTCTTCTGAGTTTAAATAATGTGTGACGCGGAGATTGGATGTGGTTGCCGGGTTTTGTTCTACCCTTACTAAAAAAGGATATTTCCTATTCTGGGACATTTGAAAACCCCAATTGCTCCGATTGAACGTCCAGTATATAGGTCTACTAATAAATTGATAGACTCGATTCAACGGTTCATACTCAAATTTTGAACATGTCAGAACCAACACCATCGCAGCCTCTCCCAGCGTCTTCCGATTCAACTTCTATCGGCGCTGCGGATAAACCATTCATCTTCCCAAAGGACCCTCGAGAGATGCAGTCATATTTGGTATGCAGTTATTTCTCTTTACTTGGCAAGGTGTAAAGCGCAAGTACTGACCAAGATGTCAAAGATGACACTGGACGAAATCGATATCCACGCAGATGAAGAGCAATTCGAGATATTCACTCGGTGCACCATTGACGCAGTTTGTGCAAGTCATGCCGCGGCGCTACACCGAGTGCGCCAGTATACTCAACTTGCCAAAATTTATCAACGAGAGGCAGATGATTGGGCCGTTAAACTTGAGAAGGCCAATTTTATCATGCCTGGCTACAAGCCTGTGTGGTGGACGTCGATTTTGGGCTAGGATGCCACCAATATTAGGTCTTCGCTCTCCGTTGCTGGTTGGCTGTCGTACAAACTAGCTACTAGTTATCGATATTGTGTTACAATCGAGCACCACCTTGATTCTACGTTACCTTGATCATTCTTGTTGGCATTTGATGGCATTCTGAAGTTGACATTGTTCCAGCAGGGTTCCCTTGCCCCTTGCTCTCTTACCCACCGTCGGCGACGGTGTTCTCTGCACTACGGTGTTGCGCAAGCAAAAGAGCGCCGAAGGCTCTGTCCAAGCTGAACGAGCAACCTCAACTGAGACTCCGGATCATTCGTCATGCGATTTCCGAGTTCGACGTGTGATCGGCCCGGCGCAAGACAACCTTAGACTGACCCCAACATTTCGCAATGAATGGAGCAAGCACGACTCAAGCTACGCCCTCGATTAGTCCAAGGGTGGTATGAAGACACGAACACGTACGGAAAATTATTAATCGAGTACTAACTCTCAACGGAACATGATGAGCGGGAGTATTAGGGCCTCAGTATTTAATCCTTGCTCGATCCGCCTCATCATATCCGAGAAGATCCACCTAGGCATATCATATTAGCCAAGGTTACATTACACACGGACCGTATACAAATGACGCATGAGACCAACACGTCTTCAGTGAGTCAGGCTATGTACACGTTTTTTTTTGGACTGAATCAATTTTCTCGTAACTGTCTTGGTCGGGATTCCACGTTATTCAACGAACTGGCGAATACATACATTTCACTTGACTTGTAGTATGTACAAATACAAAGGAGCCACAAGTAACTTAACAAAATAAAAGTAATAGAATGTCTACCGGAATGAAGTAGACTGGTATAAAGTGAGGTACGCTTTCCAGAGCTCCTGCTGTAGGATGGGTATTTATAACTTATAAGGCGGCACTTGGCCAAAAAAAGAATTATGCGAAGGTCGGTAATGAATGCCAGAGGCTTAAAACAGCCAACTTGCTGTGTATCCACCTACACAGCAAGGGCATGGAGCCCCTCGCCCATAAATAATCAATACCGGATTCAGGGTGACTCGGAATAGCTGTACGTGGGGTGTCAGGTTGAGCTTCAGTGGAGTTCGTACAGGAACTAACCTTAATCATGAAGGGGAGGTAGAAATCTCCTCGTGTTCCAATCCTCGCCAGAGCTCGCCGGATCGGCGAGAAGGTGCCCGAGCAGCTGGGGCTACCTCTTCGTGCTCGAGCCCCCTCCAGAGTTCACCAGATCGCCGAGAGGGGCCCGTTACAGGGGCTACCTCTTCGTGATCGATCCCCCTCCAGAGTTCGTCAGATCGCCGAGAGGAGCTAACTGCTGGGTCTACTTCTTCGTGCTCTCTCCCCTTCCAAAGTTCCCCGGACCGCCGAAATGAGGCAAATCCTAGTATGACAGTATGTTAGTAAAAGCTTGCAACTCGGTGTATGTGAGAGTTCACCTTCTGTAGTTGGTGTTGCCGCGGGTGTTTCAGAGGAATAAACCTTATCGTGAACATTGTTCTTCCATAGAGCACCGATAAGCCCCTTGTAATGGAGCTCTGCAGAAGTGGTGGAAGTCGCGGCCGCAGTGGTCATCGTGGTCACTGTCGCTGTGGGTATAGCAGCACCTAGGACAGACGATGCAAGAGCAAGAGAAACGGTGAAGCGGGCCAAAGAGGTCAACATATTACTAGTGATCTCGGGGCTAAAGTGTCTTGTTTATATAGACGATGTTGGGATACAGTGATTATGAATGTCGGAATGCTTGGAATGCTCATACCCTTTATACGCATGGCATTGCTGCTGGACACGCACTGTAGGTAGTGTATGACTCAGGCCCGGTTGATGACTATTGCGAGTCATATTGGGTTTACTCTGGGGTGAAAGCAATGTTCCATGAAGCAGTGATCACCCCGTGACAGCCGATGACTTGCGTACGACAGATGTCCCGACAACAGGCACTGTATACATCACTGTGAGCCTGAACAATATTTTCGGTGCCGAGGCTTCAGCATCTGTGTGTCACAGAATGAGGCACTCTCAACAGCATCTCCTGCGGACCTTGTTGATTTCATTCCGCAGAGGCAGGACGGAAATGAGAGCTGCTACTCACGCCTGCCAGAAATAACAATTAGGGCACCGGTGTGTACACCGGACGCTCCGTTCTTTGTCTCGGATATGATGGAACGCCTCGAGTGCGGCGCTAGATTCAGGGGATGAATCCGTTGTGGAATTGGCGAGGAGGTCCCAGCGGGTACAGAACCTATGTTTAGTTTCTTGACACGGTGACTTTGGGTGGTGGAAAGTAGTTAGCTGACAATCTAGTGGTACGGCTAGACAGTTGTGACGAGTGAATATTGATATAATACCGTCCGAAGACGATTATGAAGCCCTCTGCCATGCGAGGGTGCTAGGTTGGGACCGAGCAATAGGTCTGCAGGCTGCCTGTATCCTGTATCTGTCTCGCTGATTGCTGATGAGCGTGAAACCAGTGTTGATGCCTGGGAGTCAGCTGTGATAATTATGAATGGAAAATCCGAAGAACCGCACTTTTTTCCAGTTGGGCACTGTCTGTCAAGCGACCATGACGTAGATGTTGTACGCACTCCCTCCAACTTGCAGTACAATGTCCCCGACTCTTTACGTAAGTAAAGGGAGGGCTTTGTAGAACACAAATATCAGCCTCTCTATACATTTCTCTGCACCCGTTTTGATCCGAATAATGGGCCCGATTTCCGCTTTCCTGGTTTTCCCGCGGCCCGGGGATATCGACGAATTTTTCACAGTTGACTTGTCCCTCGTCCATTCATATGGGGGATCTTAGTGCACTGTATGCAAACGTGGTCAGCGATGACCCTGCGTGGTTTTTCTTTCCTGATGATCATTATGCCATATCCCTCTCTGACCTACCCGCGTCTGTAGTCGTGGAGGCAGCTCGCCAACTTCCTGCAGCATTTGTCCCGAAGAAGCGTACCCGTGTCCAATCCATCAATTCGATTCTGTCGCACTTCTCTCGTTTACGTACCGAGTTGGGTGCTGCACCTAACGAGGCTTTGTTCGCTCGTTGCCTTCCTATTATCACACGTTCTTTGCCCTCTGTCTCCCGTTTGAGTGTCATCTCGGCTTACATCGAGATGTTGTATGGGGAGATTGTTGCGGCCGCTTTGCGCCGTTCGTATAATGTCTTACTGGCTGACCCAGACCCTATACCGAACCCCGAACCAGATCTTTTCCTGAACCACGAACCTGACCTTACACCGAACCACGAACCAGACCTTACACCGAACCACGAACCAGACCCACTGAACCATGAACCAGAGTGGTGGGCTTTTCTGCCTGCGAAAGAGCTTGTGAAGCGTTTGGAGAAGCTTGATCGCACAGTTATTGTCAAGTGTATAGCTAACCTGCCGCGCGCCCAACGACCAGCGTATACCCACAAATCACGCAGGAAGTGTTGTGAAGCCCTCGTTAAGCATGTTCAACGCCGTATCTCGCGTTTGCAATCCCTCACTGATTACATGTTCCTCGTCAATGTCATGAGCGTGTTGCCTTTCGCCGTCCCGGATACTCGTGAGGCGCTCCTGTCCCTCGTATTGCACCTGGAGTACTCCACGTTGCTCATCAATCGTTTGGAGCAGCCCATCGTTGCTTTGTCAGATAGACGCAAGCAGGATCGAAAGGACACGAAGGTTCGATTGGCTGCGGAGGCCAGACAATCCAATGCAGACATTGTCTCGCAATGGCCGAGAGTCGTTCCACGTGAAGTCGTCGCGGATTGTTTGCGCGAGTACGTGGACGGATCATGCTGGCAGCCTGGTACTGTATGTGCTGTGTGCTCACGTCAGGTGCATAGTGTGAATGAGTTGAATGTTGAGGCTCACGCTGATCTCCCGCTGAGCTTGGATTTGTTGCAGTTAAATGACGCCTTCATCACAACGAAGTGTGTCGTTCAGTCTCTGTCGACTGAATTCACTTACGAGTGCTCTGTTCTTGATGGACTAATGCTAGACAAGACAGGTATTACTGTGTCTACCCCTCTCAGCTGTACCCTGAGCATTTGCGACGCTTGCTTCAAGTCGTTGTCCCGTGCCAAAGTGCCCCGCTTCGCATTGGCCAACAAGCTCTATCGAGGCCGTTTACCACCGCAATTCCGTGATCTCACTTGGGTTGAGGAAATGGTATGCGCTGTTTATAGGAGCACGGCACACGTCACGCGCCTCTATCAGTCCAGCGACCCTGCCCAACCGTTTGTATTTCACGGCAACACTTGTGCGCATGAAACTAACTTAGTGTCCACAGCCAAGATCCTCCCTCGTACACCGGCGGATATAAATGGGATGCTGACCGTTGTGTTTGTAGGGCCTGGGAAGCTGACCCCGCATTCCCTCAAGACGTTGTTTCGCATTCGGAAGCAATTGGTATGGTCGTTTCTGCGCTGGCTAACCCATCATAACCGTTTGTACGAACACGTCGTTTTGGATGAGGGTATCATGGACCTTTATCCAGAGGACGGCTCAGTTCCAGGGGTTGCAGATCGCGTAATATACGACAACGAGTCAAACGTGCAGACCGTATTTTCTGAGGAGACTGCAGGTTTTAGCGAGCATCCTGCTGAGTTGTTTGTATCAGGTGTTCGTGCTAACCCTTCAGAAGCGACCGAGCCCGACATCCTCATTGAAAGTATGGGCGTCTCTGATCCCGAATGCACGCGTTTGCCCGGACGTGCGTTTACAGCCTCTGCACTGCGCAACCTTCTGCCTGCCGATTCTTCAACTGGGGAGCCTGACCTGGTGATTCCTCGAAGCTCAAAACCTGTGGATGAATATCACAATCCTGACCTGGTTCCAGGTATGTTCCCGACCCTGTATCCCTTTGGAATAGGTGGCTTTGACGACAACTCTCGTGTAACCTCTCTCGGTTTTCAAAATCAAGCCAATTACAATTTTGATCTCGCAGATAGGTCCTTTCGCTACCACCGTTCATATATGTTCGTCATACTCAATATATTCCAGCGTCGCACAGCTCATCTTCACACCCATTTCACCGTTCGACGCTCTCATTTTGAGACTCTCGCGAGGCGCCTCACCTCTGTCTCACCACACACATTGACTCGCTTGGCTGACCAGTTGCAAAAGGAGCACAAGTACTCGAACCTGGGCCCCGACGACCGGAACGCGCTCAATCTGCTCAATCAAGTTAACACTGTAGCTGCGCGGATTCCCGGGTCGCAGTCATCTAAGATGTTCGTGCGCAGCGAAATTCGTAGTTACTTCGGTTTCTTCGGCATGCCTCACTTGTTCTTTACTTGCAACCTGAGTGCGTCTCATAGCCCTACTTTTCAACTTATGTTTGGTGACACGACAGTAGACTTGACGCAACATTATCCATGCCTGGTTCCTGCCCGCGAGCGTGCGATTCGCTTGGCTCGAGACCCAGTGGCAGCGGCAGATTTTTTTCATTTTTCCTTTAAGTGCATATTTACTCATTTGTTCGGTTGGGATTTCGACACGCAGGCATCAACGGAGCGCGGAGGTATCCTAGGTCACTTAGAGGCTTTCTATGGAACGAGTGAGTTCACTGAGCGTGGCAGCTTGCACGGTCACTTCGTCATCTGGCTGTTGGGAGGCCTCAATCCCACTGAGCTTCACCAGCGTTTGGAATCTCCCGAATATCAGCGACAATTTTTCGCCTTTTTCGAGGATGTGATACATCACCATTTGCCTGACGTCGACGTTGAGATTGAATCCGGCTTTGAACCGCGAACGCAGCGACCGCCTCTCCCACCCGATCTTTCGTTCGACACTCCTTCTACTGCGCTCACCGAGTGGGAGTCTCTCATGGCTAGCGAAATCAAGCGTTGCGGTGAAGTGCTACAACGACATAGTTGTAAACGTGTATGTCACAAGTACGGAAATAATGACCAGTGTAGATTTCTTTTTCCGCATGAGGTTGTCGAGAAGTCTTACTATGATGCAGACAGCAAGTCAGTCGTGTTGAAGTGTCGCGATGGTACAGTCAACTTTTTCAATCCTTACATACTCGTGTTCTGTAGACACAATCATGATTTAAAATGTATACTGTCTGGAAGAGCAGCGAAAGCGGCCATGTTATACATTACTGACTACATCACTAAATCAGAACTCAAGACTCATGAGATGCTGTCGTTGTTGTCGCGTGTCGTAGTGCAGATGTCCTCCCGTCCACAACAGTCAGAGGTTGAAGGAGCTAAACAACTTCTTCATAGGTGCCTGTCACAGTACGTTAAACAGCAGCAGATACATGCGCAGCAGGCCGCCCGCTATCTACGAGGCTTCAGTGACAACATACCTTCACACAGCACAGTTCCCATGTTGTCCGGTTTGCTGTTGGCATTCATTAAGGAGCAGTATGTATTGATCAGCAATGACAACGATGATGATGCAGAAGATGTGGAGCATTCGTCACTCACAGTGCAGACTGACAAAGCTGGACGGTTGATCACGATGAATCAGGTTCATCACTATTGGTATCGAGGGGACGGGCTGCAACACCTGAATTTCTACGATTTTAGTCGTTTCGTTCGTTTAGAATTGAAAGATAAGAGCGAGAGAAACATACACACTGCAGACACACGCTTGGGGGTCCTTCGACGACATGCGCTGAAAGACGGTCACGAACTGTGTGAGACACACGTGCTCGTCGAACATACCAATGTAGACCGTGGAGAGGGGGCGCGAGTACTTGTACCTCGGGTGATTGGCATGGTGGTTCCTAGGAGAATTAGCGGCGAAGCTTGGGCCCTGTTTACCCTAGCACACTTCAAGGCTTTCAGCGAGTCTGTTCCATTGTTTGATGAGGGTCAGCAACTTACTGCTGTCTTTGCTAGCTATACATTCAGTGAGTTTTCGCAACGAGTCATGAGGAACTGGGAGGCGATGCACGAGTGCGAAGATGAGCGAGATGCCGACAGATTGCGGAAGCGTTCCGCGCTGGCAGCCAAGAGCGCTGCAGCCACAAAGTCTTTGATGCAGAGCTTCGCTGGCGGAGACGATGATGATGACGTCGAGGTCCCGGGTTTAACGGTGAAGGGGAGCGCGCGAGACATACAGGTACAGCGAGCTGAATTCATCCTTCGCGCTGCAGGTTGGCTCAATGCTCCGTCCGGCTGTGTCGAGGAAGAACTGATTAAGAGAGTACCTGCTGTGTCATCGCTCTCATCCGACGGTGATAATTACCCGCCTGGTGAGCTTACTGCAGCCCTTCTGAAAGAGTGGAGGAAGGAAATACAACTGCAAGAGAAATTAGTATCCCAGAGCCGTCGAAATGCGCTTGATCCCGGGCAGCAGGGAGCAGTGTCGCGTGAAGCAGTTTATGATGCGGGTGCACTTACTAACCTCCTCAGTGGTGCGCCCAAGAACTCGTCGGTGTGCCCTCCTTCCACTTCGAGAGAAGGTGGCGAAACAGCGCTCACTAATGTGTCCACTCCAGAGGATATCATGCTGCACTTTGAGGATCTTTATGGTTTGAACGGCAAGCAGAAAACCTGTTTCAGGATAATCTGCGAATGGTTCATCAACAAACACGTACTGAAAAAGGAGGACCTGCCCCCATTGTCAATGGTCATGACCGGCCCAGGGGGAACTGGCAAGACATACGTCATCAATGCAGTCAAAGCTGTAATGTCCCACTACGGATGCGCGCACCAGATTCGATACCTCGCACCCACTGGTTCAGCAGCATCACTGATCGACGGAATGACGATTCACAAAGGATTGGGAATCAAGATCAAGGTCAACCGGAACGGCAAATCGAATCGACAGCTTGGTGAGAGTTCCGAAGACTATACTGTCCTCATCAGCGTGCAGAGCAGAACACAACTGCGGGATGAATGGCGTTTCGTTGAGATCGTTTTCATTGATGAGTCGTCCATGTTGAGTTTGCAGTTGCTATGTGAGATGGACCATGCATTGCGTTACGCGAAAGAAAGACCAGACGAGTACTTCGGCGGTGTTGCCATTATATACGCTGGAGATTTTTTCCAATATCCTCCTGTAGGGGGGTCACCTTTGTTCACGCCCGTTTCGTCGCTTGCCAGTCAGACGGAGCGCGAGATCCTCAAACGTTTGGGCAGACTGGCATGGAAATCAGTCAACACGGTTGTCACCCTGACAGAACAACAGCGGATGAAGACAGACCCCGAGTTTGGCGCTGCTGTGCAACGCCTGCGAGTAAGGCAATGTACGTATGAAGATGTGGACCTCTTTAACACCCGTGTTGTTCGTTCCTCAAGCAACACCCAAGGCATCGACCTTGGCACGAACGACAACCTAACCGGAGCAGCTATCGTGAGCACGAATGCTTCGCGTGAGCATCTAAACAACATTAAGGCGGCAGCAACCTGTGCTACGCATGCCCTGAATCTGGTCATCTGTGCTGCGAACGACAGAGTTAAACAAACTTCGAGTACTTTAACGCGCGAGATACGACTGCACCTCCTCGGCCTCGACGTGGCTGCATTCAGTTCTGCTGGTGCGCTTCCAGGTTTTGTTTCTCTGTATGTCGGAATGCCAGTGATACTTCGGTCCAGGAATCTGTCCACAGAACTCGGCATCACTAATGGATCTCAGGGTATAGTTCGTAAAATTTATACAGCACAGTGCGCAGAAGGACTCACATATTGCACCTGTGCTCTTGTCGACTTTGCGGGCAGTCGAGTGCGAATCCCAGGTTTGCCAGTGGGAACATTCCCCATCACCCCCATTTCGTGGACGTTTACTACCCTCGCTCCAGGGTCGAAAGATGACAAGTCCAAGCTGCGTGTTGTACGCGAACAATTGCCTATCCAGCCCGCGTTCGCTGTGACGGGCCACTCTGCCCAAGGCAAAACTCTTCCGAAGGTCATTGTAAATCTGCACGAGGGAGGATTCGGTTCATACGTAGCAGCTTCCCGCGCACGTACACGTGAAGGTTTGTGTCTCACAGAGCCGGTCACTCTTGACCAGTTAAACAAGCCTGTGCCATATGATTTACTGTTAGAGGTGAGACGCTTCGATGCACTGGAGCACAACACCTACGTGCGTCATGGCCTTTTGGAGGGCGATCTGGTATGCGTCCCTGACCCTGAATCTGAACGGGAATTCGGGCGAGCAACTTTGAGGGCCTCGTTTGACGTAGGTGCTCCCGTTCAGGCTGAGCGGAAGCGCCGTGCACTTGATGCACCGGGAGGATCCTCTAAGGTTCCTCAGAAGCGCATCAAATACCAGGCGGGCCCACGTACAGCCTCCACCGCAGTCCCTAGACAACTTGCCCCGGATGCAGCAACTGCTGGGTGCAGGTGGTCTCCTTCAGACTGGTCGTGCGCGTACGACTCCACCTTCATGATCCTATGGTACATATACCGATCGGCAGGAGAGGCGTGGAGGCAAAAATGGCGCACCTCAAATGTCATTGCGAGTGGTCTGGCTACTTCATTCGACATGCTAGGCACCTCCAGCGAGCTCATGCAATCAGCAGCCGCATTTGACGAGCGTCGAGATCATTTCAGGGACTCACTCACCGCCCTGGACTGTCAAGCCTTTCCACGACATGGGATGTGTGGGGCATCCGCGTCCCACATCCTACATGTGATGCACGCGGAGGACGCCTATGACCCCCAATATGACATCCAGTGCGAAAACGCATGCCCTCAAGCAGTCATGTCACCATGGATTGGGCAATCAAGCCACGCACTCCCCACTGTGTGCGACCATAACACTTGGGCGAAACTGGTTGCAGGTGCGCACTCCGGGTCTTTGGAGGCTTCTTCAGTGTCTAGCCAGACCTGGGTGAGAATGTTCCTGCGAGCAGAACACAACAGAATTGCTCAGACTCACGAGAGCGTACCCTCTTGCCCAGCTTGCATTGCGATAATGCAACCACGCGTCTTTTACCAGCACCCGCCGCAGCTACTGACGTTGGAAGTCGTACCAATGTCACTTCCTGCGCTGTTTCCTTCCCCAAAGCTCTTCATACCATCGAAGACAGCCGATGTCGAGTATGTCCTTCGAGGCATCATATACTTGGGCAACTATCACTTCACTGCCCGTTTGGTTGACGGAAGGGATGGCGTGTGGCAATATGATGGACGCATCAACGGTGGTTTGCCTGCTGCGGACCTCCCTGCTTCACACTGTGTGGCAAACAACATCTTCACCTCCTCTTCACTGTTGAACACTCACGGACCCAATGAAGCCCACCTCCTTGTATACGCCTTACGAGAACTTTGAGACCGTTGGGTTTGGTGGGGCCTCTTACCCTCCAAGGCAAAGATATGCATATGGGGGTTACATGGATATGAAGTATTCGATCGTTGTAGGTGCCTGATCGGAGAAGTCTGGGAAGTTCGCACTTTCCCGAGATGTGTTGCCCGTGAACGTGGGTTCCCGCTCAAACCAGCATGCTAGACGTCAACATACTCCACCCAAGTCAGCTTGGCTTTAGATGCTCTGTCGACGACATACCTATCATTCTTTTACAAGACGCCCTTGATTTGCATCCCACTGGTCGTGTCGACCGACCCATCATCCTGCTCCAACTTGCCATTGCTCTGCTACTGAGCGAAACCCTTGACATCGGCCACGCCAACAGCCACGTTTACAGTGCAGCTTTACATGTGATATAAATGGTAGGCCAGAGGTGTTCGCGAGCACTATATTACTCACGGAACGTGAGTGCTTCACTCCATTCAAAGTCTTTGCACTTATTCCCTGCAGACCCTCGTTTTCAATCTCGCGGATGGTGTCCGTTACACGTACCTGCTGCCTAGGACTGCAGCCTCATCCCAGGGACAGTTATTGACTGCAACACTATCGCGCTCGACTGCGCACACACTAGCTATATCAAGACGGAAGTTATAGCTGCCAAAGACTCCGTTGTCAACTTCTACATCAAAAATACGTGGCCGACAGGAACACAACACCTGAATCGTGCCACCTACCTTTGGACGTGACACCATGAATGCTGCAATGGCATGTTTGCGCGACGACAGTGTAGATCTTGCTGAGCTGCAGCTCAGACTGGAACACTTCAGTGTCTCAACTGCGCGCGACGATCTCGACGCGGTTCAAGTGGTTCCAGTGGTAAACAGAAGCATGACACCTTTGCCGACAGCAGAGATGGTGGAAAACAGCTGTCTGTGTGCTTGCCACGAGAAGCAGGTGAGCATCGTATTGTCAACGAGCTCGATGATAACTGAGGGTGCAATGCAGATCAACGAGGTGTTGACTGCTGGACACCTTGCCATATTATGCGCTGTTGCACGGCTGCAGCACGCCACACCATATGGTGCTTGGCCAGCCGAGGTACAAGCCCATGTTTCTGAGAATTTCGAGATCACGCAAGATCAATATGCGTAAGTGCATGTCTGACACAGGTGTGTTGTGCTGATGGTATGTTCCTGACAGTGGTGACATGCAGACACTTCTCGACTCTGCATACATTGTATCTCCTCTGAGCGACGGACGATTGGTGCTCGTACCTGGCATAAAAGCACCAGTTGATATATCACCAGAGGCACGAGCGGATCACATCCTGATTTGCAAATAGTTGTTGTAGCGTACCTGACCAAATGTGAACCTGTCACCATGAACGATGCCCTGTCGCCAATCAAACGTGGATGAACGGCTTGTCTTTTCAACAACACCAAACAAAGACACGTTCCTTTTGGGTCTGAGGCTACGGCTGGTTTCACGGGTATTCTTTTATGGACCTTATCAGGGCCACTGAACAGCGTCTGTCGGGAGATCGTGTTGGTCAAAGGACAAATAGTCATCCCCAATGACCATCCTTGCTTGCCCTCCACTTTGGTCTACAACGAACTCCGTAAATTTGGGGATATGGATCACGAATTCCCAGGAGGACACGAGTGCACCTCGAAAAATGTTGCCCAGGCAAGCAAGCGTTGTTTGCGCCCTTCCCTTTGCACTTATAGATTCTCAGATACAACAGATCCTCCAACGAACAGGTTCTGTCAACCTCTTCCGCTTTGTCATAAACCCAAAAGACTTCGCACAATCTGTCGAAAACCTTTTCTGCCTTTCGTTCTTGTTTAGGGACGGGTTGTGCGCCTTGTGGGTGGATAGCAGAGGGGAGCCCGTCATCCGTACGTTGTTCATCCATTCATTGAACATCTGAACAGCACTCAATGTTTGTAGAGAGTTGTAGTTCCACACCATCACACCGCCTAGCTTCAGGAGTGGTGCGTCACCAGCTCATCATGGAATTTGACATGGCCACTTGGAGGGTTCGTCAGAAACAATTGATTACTCGCAACGAACTCTGACGGCGGCGTGCAGAAGGCTATCGATGTGTTCAACATTACTGAGGCAATGATCCCACACAGAGTAGTGGCCAAGAACACAATATCCGCCAGTACTGTAGTAAATTGATTTTCAGCGTCGGATTTGACAGCTCCGATGGGACAAGCCTGGAAATAAATTGCGGTTCATAGCCACCGATCGGCACGTGTTGATCGATCGTGTTTGTGAATGCACAATCAGAAGCTTACAAACTGTCGAGTGCGTCACCCCGATTGGATGGATTTGTCCGGTGGATCGATGGCCGGCAAGTCGAAGAGCAAGGACATCTCATCGTGAAGGAACATCGCTATTACACCAGCGAGAGGGCTCTGGACTGAGAAGCATGGGACATGGACCACACAATGCTCACTAACAAAAACGTTTTCTTGGGGTCCTGAGTCGTCGGCTGGTTTCGCGGGTATTCTTTTATCGACCCTATCAGGGCCACTGATCAGAGACTGTCGATCAACGGGAGTGGTACGTGAGGTCTACATGTCGTGCTCAATCACATGGCTCATCGTGGCAACGGCAGAATGACACCACAGAAGAACCACATCTTGCTCACCCCTGCCTACCAAAGTCCGCCACTCCACAGCGTAAGAAAACATGATCGCACCCTCCGTAGCAGAGCTCATAGACCTTTTCGACGCAGAGGGAGCATTCATTTTTGGTAAGGCGACAGTTACGCGTCGTGCTGCTGAGCTGATTGAGTCTAGTTGAACGCCATGGAAGCGATAAACCCACGTTCCACGTGGAAAACGCCAGCAGCATCAGAGAGGCAAATCATCACTTTCCAACAATGTCAACCGCGAGTGCGCTGATAGCTCCGGATCTTCTGTTCGACATGCCCGAGATGCTCACAAGTACGTCGAAGTTCACAACCTCACGACAAAGCACACGCTGAACTTCACTAGACATGGTACGGAGCTTGGCCAATGATGTTAGTGTGGCGATTATATACACCTACACCGAGGATCTCGCGCACCACCTCGTTGCAGAGGCAAACAAACTCGGGAATGCACCGTACCACTCACGCAGGGGCCAGCTGATGAATGTCATCATGAGCAATGCGGCAGGAGCAGGGACCTGAAAGATGGCAAGATGGAGCACAGAAGCCTAGGATTAGGACGCAGAACATCAATAAAGCCATATGATTTTTCCAAACGAGTGTTGTGATTCGAGCACGCAGATAAATCGGGAAGCGTCCGACACCTGCGTTTGCTGGCAGTCGATCAAAGGGGTTTGCGAGTGAGATCTACGTCTCCTGCTCGATCACATGTCTCACCCGCACGTCAGAAGTGGATCAGGTACGGATTACTTGAGGGGCATATAAACGCACCTGAGACACGCATGGCGAGTCGACATCATGTCTGCTCCTGACGTTTTCGACGCTGACGACTTGTCTTCTGAAACGACATTGGCACCAGCCCTTGTCGAAGCTTTACTCGCCTGTGCAGCTGCGCCCGATGCAGCCAGCACTGAGCACCTGAGCACGTTGGCAACCACCAACAATCCACGATTCTGGGACGGCAAGAAACGTAGCGAGCAGTGGTGCGACAAGAGCGGTCGACCTTTTACCATGACGTTTCCCGCTATTCTCGAACCTTTAGGCAAGCACACGCGAATGGACCCGTACTTCTCCCTCCCCACGCTCAAGCAGGTTAGTTTATTCTCAAACTATGTCTGCTGCTTTGTGCTGACCTGCGCTACAGCCCTTGATCAAGGAGATACGCACTGCCAAGGCGCAGTTCCAGCTGAAAGTGCTAGACGACTCCTACCCAATAGAAGCGGTCAGATGCAGCATGAAGGCCCAGAACACATTGATGTACCTCGGGAGTGAATGCGAAAAAAAGAGAAAATCTGGTGAGTGTTGAACGGCGCACGAGATGCAACACATTCTGACCACCCGCTACCCAGATGGGAGGGAGGTCGTTCAATTTATGAGAAGCGCAGGTCCCACTCCCGGGGCCGAGCGTCAATTCATTGTGTCTACCGACCATCTCTTTCCGGATGCCGCAGAGATCACTCAAGAAGCCGTGCCTGAATTCTCACTCGAAGATTTTGAGAGTAAGTGACGCCTCTCGCGGAAGCTCTGCCGACTGATGACACGAATCTTCAGACACCGACGTCCGATTCACAGCAGAAGTGATCAAAGAGCGCTTCTCCCCCAAGAAGAAGGATAACGCAAACAGCGCGAGCCGAGGTGAGTGATGAATTTTAAGCCGCGGCTGCTTCTCACATGTTATAGGCGCGTCGGATTGGACTCTGAAAGACATGCCGGACCCGCAGGGACACTATCGCTCGGCCATCGAACTCTACGGCATTGAAGACGTCCCGGTCGTCGTTCCCAACATTCGGGACGCCGCTGGGGTGCTCATCCACCCTTCAGAGTACAGCAACAAGTTCACGACGGCTATGCCTGTTGTCGTGGATGTTAACTTGCGACTGTAAGTGCGGACTTGTGCAAAGGCGTACGGCTCATCTTATCACTCTTAGCTGGACCTTCGGCGTCGACGAAAGGCGGACCGCCGGATCTCGAGTATACCAGACGGGGTTGAGGTCCATGAAGCTGCTCCCCCTCACGGGGGCAGCCAAGGGCCTGTTCACAAGTGCTCCCACCAAAGCAGCAGAGGGCAAGGGCAAGCGAAAGGCAGACGGACCCGCAGGCCAGGGTTCCCCAACAAAGAGAGGTGCGGGGCATAGCAAGGCGGCATGATGTTTCCCATTTCGTATCTACCTGTCAAACAGTAAGTACATAACTATACCCTACGTATTGCTTGATTTGCCCCAGCTACTGCCGTCTACCCTCGCCAAACGACTGATCATTTACCTTACCTCGTCGAGATCGTCGCGCACAGTTGAGAATCTACTTTGAGCGTCATATCCGTGTAACCCCATATTCATATCTAGCTTAATTGCGATAGTGTGCTTGTAATTCGGGAGGAGTCGGGGATTGGGCGCGTAGGCGCCGGTACCCATTGTGGTAAGGAACAAACTTGGCACGAGTGCATCCCTGCCCGAGGCACGCGTACCAGACCGTGGGATACGGTGATTAGGATGGAAATCTCCGAGTTTTGAATGTTTTAGTTCAACCATCACGGATAGCAAATTTACTACGTTGGGTTCTCGTCACGGCTGATCATATTACTCTGGAGGCCCTAGTACTTACCCCGAGGGATCTTTGTCGTTGCGCAATCAATGCGCAATAGTTTGTTATTCCATCACGTGTTTTCATGTTCCTCGCTAACTTCTGAGTTTATGCTAAGACCTGCAAAACCCATCCGGGATGTAGTCAAACATTCTGTCCATATTCAGTACAAGCTTGAGCTTTTACGCTTAGGGCTCCAACGAGACATCTACCCTAGGCTTGATCAGTGTTTCCGGGAAGATGCTTTCGATCAAAAATGGCCATCCCTGTGGCAGTCCGACTTTGATGTGGATACTGTTTTCGAAGAAGCGATACTGCCATCGCCCATGGTCACCCTGAACACTCAGCACCGGCCGCTGCCAAGCCATCTTACTTTCGACCCTCTGCAGGATCTTGCCGTCAATCTTAATCTTGTCTTTCCTTACCTGATAGTTGCTTTTGCGACCGATGCGGAACAAAATCTTTTTTTGTGGAGTCTCAGTCGGCTTCATTTCGGTGGAATCCCCATCCAAGCTCTGTCGAATGCGCTTCCTCGGAGTGCAAACACACTATTTATGCACCCGACGATTATTTTGTTTATGTTGTGTGCCATCCTGAAATCTGCGATGATCGTGTGGTTATTTACTATGACATAGACGAATCGGGCGACCTAGTTTCATCCACCATATTCATACAAGTGATTCAAAGAGGAAGGGACATGCGAAGAGTGAGTCCCTCCATTCTTGAGAACAACTCTGCTGCTTAGCATTAAATCAACTTCGTTTACTAGATCGACCTTAAGATGATCATCTGTCACAAGTCCACGTTGTTGACCAGCTGACGATTATTGCGATAGGCTCGAGCCTTATAACCGTTTACGCATTGCAAGAACCTGATGCGATCGCCTCAGCCCTGAATCACGTATCTCCTTCCGAAAAGTCACCGTTCATCCCCGTCAATCACTGTTGTACATCCCAAACCATCGTTCCGAGGCGCAGCGGCTCGCACAGACCTTACCCGACCATGTGCCCTCTTGGGAGCCACAAATCATGGTTTTGGAGGTCCTCTATGGCGTGTTGTCTGTTATTCTGGTTTTTGGAGGTCCTCTATGGCGTGTTGTCTGTTATTCTAGTTGTTGACTTGGTCATCTTCTCGGAAAGGGCCCTGAAGTCAGAGATACATGTCAAGATTCCCTGGTCGGAATGGGGACCCATGGGCTGCTTTCTGCATCACTAACGCCAGGGACAGGATGTAGTGTGATCTTCATCCTCCTGCTAGCATGGTCGGAAATTTACAAATTTGACTATGTCAAATTTTGCCGTTGAACATTTTTATCGTACATACATACCATGGTGTTTTGCAGCGAGCCGACAATATTGTTTCCACCCTCCGGCATATGAAATACGGCATAGAAAGATAAGATAAACACGTGCCAAGACCATACCAGGGTACCGAACACAAGTTCAAGTTGTGCGCATTGATGAAAGCTATACCGTTCCCAAGTATCACTCCTTCGCTGATCCAATCGCGCTTGGTTACCCACTCCAGCATCAGATCTCTAAGATATAACTATAACCCACTCTGTGAAATTGGTGGGACTTGCCGGTCGTTTCAACCATTCCGGTGTCAACCGTTTGTCACTGTACCTCCACTGTCACGTCTCCGACTACCTTCACTTTTACGACGAACGATGTCTTCTTCATCCGGAAACACTTTTTATGATCTGAAGACGGAGCTGCCTAGCGGGCAAACGTATGACTTTGAACAGCTCAAGGGGAAGGTTGTTTTGATTGTCAATGTTGCATCGAAGTGGTAAGTCCGTAACTATGGAGGACCTACGAACTATTCACTCTTCGAAATCTCCAGTGGTTTCACTCCCCAATACAAAGGTGCACTTTACAGTTCTTGAAGTTGATGCACAACTCACAACGGACACCTAGGCCTTCAGGCTTTGTACGACAAGTACAAGGAACGTGACTTCATCGTTCTCGGTTTTCCATGCAACCAAGTGAGTCTGCACCGCTTCAGTTGTTTCACTGTGATAGGGTGCTCAATAATAACCGACAGTTTGGAGGTCAAGAACCTGGTGATGATGCCGCCATTTCTTCTTTCTGCGAGCTCAACCACGGAGTGAACTTTCCGCTTATGAAGAAGTCTGACGTGAATGGCGACAACACGAACTCCGTTTACCAATGGCTCAAGAACGAGAAGCCGGGACTTATGGGCCTCACCAGAATTAAGGTTCGTTATGTGGGGTCGGATCGTCGATGTGCCTACAGCTGACGCAACCTGCCACTCGCAGTGGAACTTCGAGAAGTTCTTAATCGATAAGAATGGAAAAGTTGTGAACCGTTGGGCATCGACAACTACCCCTCAGGCAATTGATGCTACAGTGGAGAAGCTTCTTGCTGAGTGATGTCTTTGAATGCTCCATAGGGATTTGGATCATAGTATTGTTGAGACGTTTGGACCATGTTTTTTTTGTAAGAGACCTATTTTGTAATTGATTACTAAAAAAAAGCTTTTTTCATTCAAAATATCCTGGACGGGGCTAGTGCTCCAATAATCAAGGTCATTTCCTGGTGTCTTCGAGATTTGATGCGCAGCTTTATCCCGCACCGAAGCAAAGAAGCAGGGCATAGACTCGGATTAAGGCTATGCCCACACTGCATATCCCGATAAAGGTTCCTTCACAAGTTCAAAGGCCAGCAGGAGGGCGGACTTAGGTCTCCACACAAATTCTCTCAGGCTGGGAGTTTTGTTTGTTATATCTTGACTCGGGGAGACTAACATTTCCATACCAACAGCAGTAGCTGGAACGCAGGCCTAGACACATTGTGATGTCATCCTGGCATTCTTGCCCATTCCTGCTTTGATAGAATTCGGGTCTTCATTGGAAATACGCCCCGTTGACTGCGGAAAACGGACAGCATAACTACAGGGAGGCGGGCAATATGTTTGAAGTTCATCTTAACGTGCAATATATCTGAGCTCAAATCTCTTGGACTCCATCAGTAAATCAAAGGGAGTGTCACTGATCTCAAAGTATTTGTTACGGTATGTCAATATAGAATTTGTCTTTCCCGAATGATCTGGACCTCTGCAGCTCGCGATTGATATTATTCGGTTTTCATCATGACATTCTCGTCCTTGCCTTGAGGTTGCCTCTGACAGCAAGTATACAACTACCGTCACAAAGTGTAGGACAATTTTTTGCTGTAAGCGCGAGCAGCTAGTAGCCGTCATCGCGGTATCTCGCTAGGGGTACGTGTAATTTGAAAATCACATCAGATGGGCTCCTATTCCTCTGCATAGTCTCCTATACCCACCTGTAAGCTGATCGCTTACTACACACTCACCTTATCATATGTCGTGTGACTCATCCCCTTATATTCCGTCACTTTTTTACCATTCAGATTAGACTCCGACGGGTCTCGTACCTACCATCACATATCCGAATCAGTTCAACGCTCAAAGAGTCCACAGTTTCGTCCTGTTATTTTTGCCTGATCCGCTTAGTGTTCCTTGTCGTTTTCCCGGACAACTTGACAAGGTTTCACCACCTCAGGCCTCAACCCCAATTGATGATGGAAGCCTGGGATGAGAACATGTCAGCGCTCGTGTATGGGATCGGTGCATTGTCCTTCACTGGTTCACGCGACTCTCCTGTCAATGACAACTGCTCAAGACACCACATTCACCGGCTGCCAGTGGAACTTCTACGGCACATATTCCTGCTCAGTGTTAACGACATTTATCCTAGCATTTTCTCCTTTGGAAATATGACCATCTCGGCCAATTTTGCCGAGCCACCTCTGGTCTTCACCCGGGTGTGCCGCCTTTGGCGAGTCGTTGCACTTTCAACGGCAGGGGTTTGGTCCCGCATCCAAGTGGCGCTTCCTGGGGGAGTTGAAAAATTGCAGCAGTTTCTTTCATCTCTGCTCCGATTTTGGCTCGCCCGTTCTGGCAGCCTGCCTCTTACCCTTCGCATCGTACCTCCCCCGCCCCGCACTAAGTCCCGCTGCACTTTTGCAGCCTCGGCAGCAAATGCGCAAGTGCTCGAAATCCTCATTTCGGAGGCTGGGCGTTGGGAGATGGCTTCTGTTATGCCAACAACCTTAACATTCGCCCGCAAGGACATCGACGCACCTCGGTTAAGAACCTTGGAGTGTTATTGGACAGATCTCAGCAAACTCAACGCACCAAACCTCTGTCACCTACACATCTCTCATCAACATCATCTTTCAACTGCCATCCTATTCACAGATACAGATACATACAAACATATGCGTCATCTCCACCTCCAGGTTGCATCTGGTCAGGTCATACACACCTCTTTGATCATTTTTCATCATCTGGAGACCATCGTGGCGGATATAGGTTCATCGGATATCGGCACTCCACGTGATTCTATCACGCATCATTACCTTGAAACAATGACTCTCCCCCTCTACGCGAATCCTTTATATCGCCGCGGATTTATCGACATATTCAATGGACTTAATCTTCCCAAGTTGCAGAAGTTGACTGTGGCGGCAAAGCCAAAGGGGCCGGAAGTGAAGTGTATCATGGCGGTGCTGACAGCCGCGTCTTGCCACCTGCGGGTGCTAGACTTTCAGACGGAAATACCGCTGAGCGAAGTCGATGTGAATGAAGTTGAACCTTTGTTCTCAGCTGTTAGGGAGGTTACTGTCCGCGGGGAAGTTCTCCGCCGGCCTGCCACAGATCCCCCTAGTTAGACCACATAGAAGAGGAAGACAAGTTGTTCCTTCATCGTCCTATCAGGTATTGATGGCGTGTCTTTCATTTGATTGTGATACGGTATACAAATTGTATGTTACAGTAAGAGTAGCGAATCTTGGTCTTTGGTCTCTGTGTACATAGTAGTTAGGCTCAGCATAGGAACTTGACGATCCAATTCTTCCGTTCGATGAAGGACTGAACTTACGAACCATTCTATTCCAACTAGACATATTCGTCTGTGCATGTCTGACGCCCTGTGAGGGTCTAGCGTCAAGGGGAGGGCTTTGCGTCCGGTGGACGGAAGCAGAGAGACACTGAAAATCTCATACTCTATGTCAGATGATATTATCATAAGTGTCTCCGTGTATTTGATGATGCCCAGTCAGACTCGATGATCATGTGCCAATCACGACTCATGATAGTTGGAAGAAAGTGGCGGGGAATTAAGGTTTAAAAGCTTATGTAAAGTTACGCCTACATTTGGCTTTTCCTCCCTTTTGTCCTGTTCCTTTGTATCGCACACCTCTTGATTTGCCATGATAGTAACACTGTTGGCTAGTGGCATAAGATACATGCAAAGTCATGTGGGGTCCCCTAACTTCTCCATTTCTGTACGGTGGTGATCAAGGCATATCGGTACCGGCATGCACGATCGGTTTTTACATCACTGTCTCGTTCGTTACTTGCTATGCCTTCAAATTTCCTCGTTCTTCAGACAATGGTCCCGGTTCTCGCGCGATTAATGCCTCGGAAATCAGTTGCGGTGCATATGCTCCAGGCCCCAGGGACCATGATTCTTCATCTTATCTCTTCTTGACAGCAACACTCCACGCTTGATTTTTTGTGTCGATCCGCAGGTATTCTTGTAATCTCTTCAGTGTAACAACTCTTTCAATGTAATATCATCAGGCCCATGTACCATTCCCCTCCTCAATGCTTAACCTCCAGTAGGTTGGAGTCTCTAAAGTGAAGCACCTGGCAGTTGATGTGGATGTGCCACGCATGTGGACTTGTCATATGAGCTTCACCATACGAGGTTGGCATTCCCTAACCCCTCAGTCCATGAATAAACAGGTAGAACCGCATGTCCTCATGGATGCAGTTCCCATTACTCACGGCCAAAAACAGCTACTTGTTCCGCTGTGTTGCTTTTGATAAAAGACGCGCACAACGAGTCGATTGCTCAGTTGTTCCTGTTTTCGGTTTCTTCACGTGAGGGGGCGCGTTCCATACGGTTCCGCCTTCAAGATGAGATTAACCATGTGCTCACCTTTCAGCACAGCGTATTCACGTTCACTAGGACGTATATAATGGGTTTCATAATGTGGTATGATTATTACCTTCCAGTACCAGCCAACCATGTTCCCAGCTGCATCCTTGTTGACGACTCTCCTCCTGGCCTTGTCCATAGCGGCATCGCCTGTTGAAGTTCGCAACTCCCCCATCACCCTACCCATCGCCAGGAGGCTAAATACCTCTGGTGGTACTATCAACCTCTTGCAGCACGACCAATCTCGCGCGGCCGCCCTCAAGAATGCTGCCGCAAGCAATATCGGCCGCCGTGCTGGTAGCATTGCTGTGACTAACGATGCTGTGACCTACATTGCAGCAGTTGGCGTTGGCAGCCCTGCCACAACCTGTAAGTTTAATAACTGAGAAAATATGCAGCTGTTAATAGATTGTTAAAGACAACTTGATTGTCGACACTGGTAGCTCAAACACTTGGGTTGGAGCCACCACTCCGTACGCGATGACCAGCACCAGCGTCAACACTGGCCAGCCTGTGGCAGTCAGCTATGGTTCTGGCTCTTTCTCTGGTACGACAAACAAAGATATCATAAGTTAAAAATATTTACGATTATCTATAGGAACTGAGTACACCGACACTGTCACTCTCGGTAGTGGGCTCACCATCACCCAGCAATCGATTGGTGTTGCTTCTAGGTCGACGGGCTTCACCGGTGTTGACGGTATCCTCGGCATCGGGCCTCTCGACTTGACAGAAGGCACCCTGACAAATTCACCGACGACGACGATCCCGACTGTCACTCAGAACCTGTATACCCAGGGCATCATTTCTCAGGTGGTTGTCGGTGTCTCGTTCGAGCCCACCACTTCGCAGACAGTCACCAATGGGGAGCTCACCTTCGGAGGGACCGATGCCACCAAGTACACCGGCGCCATCACATATACGTATGTTGCTCTAGCCCGGAGATCAATCCGTACTCACAGTAATCATTTTGTTGCAGTCCTCTCACCACCACCTATCCTGCATCTTACTACTGGGGTATCAACGAGAGCATCACCTATGGCACCAAGACGATCTTGTCTGCGACGGCAGGTATCGTTGACACTGGCACTACCCTCATCCTCATTGCCAGCAGTGCGTGTCTCGAGTACAGCGAGTGGTCTTAATCTGATCAGTGTTTGATAGACGCATTTAGCACATACCAGTCTGCAACCGGTGCTACTCTGGATCGGAGGACTGGTCTTCTCCGTATTACCTCCACCCAGTACAGTGCTCTCCAGAACCTAAACTTCAATATTGGCAGTGTACGCCATTTCTATCTCAAGCGTTAATATTCTTTGTTCACCATTTTGCACAGAACACCTATGCTCTGACTCCTAACGGCCAGATCTGGCCTCGTGCCCTTAACACCTATATTGGTGGTACCAGCACTTATATTTATCTGGTTGTTAACTCCATTGGGGCCCCCAGTGGTCAAGGTCTCGACTTCATCAACGGTTACACTTTCCTTGAGCGCTTCTACTCCGTGTTCGATACCACCAACTCCCAAGTCGGTTTTGCCACAACCGCATACACGACTGCCACCACCAACTGATGTGATTTTTTTGGGTTAAATATTGGCTGTTTGTACTTTATAACATATATCATTTTTCACAATCTTTGGACCAAGTTATCTTGTGGAAGCATTGTGACAGGAGTGGTAGTTAAACGTTCGAATGTTGAGCTATTTTATTTGTATTACATATACTGCGGCAGCGGAAGCCCTTAGTCATCCGGCAAGTTCCGGAGGCGGAACAAACAGGCACCCATAAATTTGCTTCCTTGTCCTTAACTGCCCACAACCACCAACCACGAAGTCTTCTTACAAAGCCTTTGCCTCCGCATTAAAACGCAACCCAAAGCCCACAACCTAGGAATTTCGCGGTCTCACTCTAGCCCACGATTTCTTCTCAAACGCACATTTTTTCTATCTTCTGTCCCACTCGAGGAGAAAACAGAAGACTTTATTTCATGCTTCGACCTCCTCTCAATATATCGGCAAATACGTGTTTGTTTCGGAGAAAATCCATAAGTACTGTACGTTGTCTCTATCCTTCGACATGCTGTCAATTGACTATGCCATACTCCAGCGTTAAATATATCTGCCCAGCATGGCTTCCGCAGGAATTGTGAATATTCGTCGTGATGTCGATGACAAGTTCTACCGCTACCGCATGCCACTCCTTCTCACCAAAATCGAGGGAAAAGGCAATGGTATCAAAACCGTCGTCCCTAACATGGCAGATGTCGCTCGTGCCCTATCTCGCCCTCCCACGTACCCTACCAAATTCTTCGGCTGTGAGCTCGGTGCACAGACCTCTTCCGATGACAAGAATGAACGCTACATAGTCAACGGCGCTCATGACGCCTCTCGCCTCCGCGAGCTGCTTGACGTCTTCATTGACAAATTTGTTCTTTGTCGTTCGTGCAAGAACCCTGAGACGGACCTTATCATTCTCAAGAGCGGTCGTAATGAGGACGTCGTCAGGGATTGTAAAGCTTGTGGCGAAAGGACGGACGTTGACATGAAGCACAAGCTCGTCACCTTCATCTTAAAGAACCCGCCGAAGAACCCGAAGAAGAGCAAGAAGGGCGAGACCAATGGCAATGGCGGCGGAGTCCACGCATCGGCTCCGTCAGTCCCTGGAGACGACAACGGTGGCGATAGTGATGATGAGCTTACCAAGAAGATCAAAGCCGAGGCCGCTGAGCTCACTACTGAAACCAAGCTTGCGGCTCAAGATTGGTCGGCTGATACGTCCCCTGAGGCTGTCAAGGCTCGCGTGAAGGCGTTGGAAAGTAAAGTTGGCGGACTATCGCTTACGCCTGCCGGTGGCTTGGGAGATGACGATGGCAGTGATGACGACGTGAACAGCCCATATGCTCAGTTTGGTCGGTGGGTCGAAGAGAACAAAGGCGAAGCAGACGTCAGTGCGGTGCAGATCTACCAGAAGGCGCAAGAGCTCGGCGTTGAGAAGAAACACAAGACTGTCCTCGTTCTTGTTCAAGCGCTGTTCACCGAGGACGTTGCGAAAGAGATTGACACTTACAAGGCCTTGCTTGCAAAGGTTCGCTTCTGTCTTTCTGATCACATGGTCTTCTACTAACTTGACGTGCAGATGATTACTTCCGAGAAGCACCAGAAAGCCCTATTGGGTGGTATCGAGTGTCTCGTTGGGCTCACTCACCCCGAGCTCATTCCTTCCGTCCCAAAGATTCTTATGGCGCTGTACCAGATCGACGTCTTGGAAGAAGAGGTCGTGACTCAGTGGGGTACTCATGTCAGCAAGAAGTACGTCGATAAGGAGACGAGCAAGAAAGTGAGGAAGGCCAGCGAGCCGTTTTTGAAGTGGCTTGAGGAGGCAAGTGACGATGAATCTGATGATGCGTGATATGTAGTTAGCAGTTATGTTTGATATCTTGTCTTTTTGATTGTGCTACTGTAACATGCTAGTAACCTTTTGCAATTGGTCGGGGCTCGTCGGTTTGCCTCTAGTTTTCTATAAATTCTTGTTGTGTGGCTTATAAGGCCCCTATGAGGTCGACCAGTAACATCTTAAGTGCGATGTGCCATCGGGTGGCATTCGCAGCTCCTCCAATTTACTCAATTCTATATCGAGTCCTCTGCTTTTTTTGGGGAAGCACGTGGTGGATACGAGGCGCGCAAAATGAATTCCCAACTGGCAACAGCGCCCACCGTGAGCATCGACTAATAGTTCAATACACAGCAGCTGGGAAAACCTTTCTACGCAACATATTACTTCCTCACATCGGACCTGAACCCGTCATTCCTCCGCGAATCTCCCCATAACAAAGAGCGCGGAACGAAGGTTTACGACAAGTTGGTAGTCGGCAAACGCGAGGCAAGGGACGCTGTTACTGTGTTCACAGATCAAGCGAGCGGCACCAAGGATTTAATTGGGCTACTCAGGATCGAGTTCTCAGCTGCTGATGCGTTGATCGTTAGTCGGAGTTCTGCAGCCTGCAGGGGTGCCGGTGTACTACGTAGTTCTGGGCGTCGTTGTAGTAACTGGCTCAGGCTCACACAAGATATTGAGTCTCGACGGCATCCCGTACCCAGGTTACCCTACGAACAGCGGATGAAGACCTCGACTCCGTCACTCCAATTGGCATCGACTGCATGATAGATTCAGTGTGGTACATTTCGCATCTCAAGCGTTGAGGGTGCTCGCTGGCAGCTAGGTTGAAGAACGGCGAGTCGGGCTTCCGAGTTATGCGGTCATTGACGGTGCTTCTGACTTCTTTCCCCCATATCGATATCTTGAGCTAGAATTACCTGTCACCACCGCAGTGACCGCACCAACTCCACGATACATATCGAAAATGCTGCGCACACCACGACCAACATGTGTGGGACAGATGAAGTACTCAGTACTGGATCGCATTGTCATGATGGACTTATCCATGTACACAGTACATATGGATAAACCAATCATGCGAGAATTCATATCCATGGTACTCAACATGAGGCTGCTTATCCAGGCGGGAGTGTGAAGTGCCGTCGTCTCGTGGAGACGCCTTGGTGCGGGGTGGGTGCGCTGATCGGCGGCATCGCCGATCCGATCACTTTCGCAATTATCTTCAAGGTCCAGAATCACTTCATCATGATGTGACAACACTTACTTTGCTTCAACTATGGCAGGAACTTCCAAACGGACACCATCCCTCGATTTCACTTCGGCGATCCAAACACTGGATGGTGGTATATCTAGCACGAATGTCATCACGGTCATACGTCCACCAAATTCCCTGCTCCCTCACATCCATCCTCTAACAGTATGACCCAAGTTTCAGACGACCCTAGTGATTGGCCGGTCATCAACTCTTGGCGTATTTCCAGCTATTTTATAGGTGTGAAGAGCAGTCAAATGTTGATGCTGATCTCTCGATCTAACCTTGACTGTGGTTTCGCAGTTGCCGCTGGCGTTGGAGTCGTGTATGATTGGGGTGAGTTTGATAACATTAGAGAATTGCTCGTTTGCCTACAAGTGTTTCCAGCCCTTACCTTCGGACAAGAGGTATGTTGATGCTATGACCGGAGCAGCCATCTTGCTAAGAATAGTTTTCTAGGTCGAACTGGTCTGGGTGAGCAGAGTTCCATGTCAGAAGAACAACATTGATTTGCGACAGAGGCAACGTTGGTCTCTTATGACCATTTTGTACCTGAGTGTATGTAGCTTGCCCGTTGTGTGAAGTTGTGCTGACTTGAAAATATCCTAGGTGCGCTATCTTGGAGTATTATATGTCATGTATGTTCAGAAGGCCAAACAACCGGTGTTGTGCTAATGAATCTCACACTCAGCCTAGACATACTGAGTATGTCTTCTCGCATTCACCTTGTTTTTTTCTTCTTACCTGTGGCATACAGTGAATGTTCCTGCGCTCTTGTTGACAGATGCAGTGAGTCTTCTGCACCGATGCCTGCTATTCCTCTGTAATCAACCGTGACACCCTGTAGGGGTGAGTGTCATTCTTGACAAGCTTCTTCGTTCGTGGCACTGACTGCCACAGATGTGAGTCTGTCTGGAGTGTGTGATCTACCCGAGGCCCATCACTAACTGCATTCCTCAGGCCGGGCGCTGTACACCATATGGAATTGGACGAATGTTGTGGCATCTGCAATGCTGTGTGGTGAGCTGTGTAGTTGCAAGACCTATGATATTGACTTGACTGAAACACATTGCAGTCATCATGATCGCTCGGTTACATGCCATGTATCAACGATCCAAAGTGATCCTGATACTTCTCATCGTCGCATGCTTGGCTGTCAATATTTTCGACGTGGTGGTCGGCGTAACGACAACGGGTGATATTTCAGGGGGTACACTTGATTGTAAATGAAAAACGTGCATGGGGCTGATTGATGAATACCAGAGGAACTCATTCTCTCCGGCACCTATCAGTGCACGATTCACTATGCGGGAAATGTCCTACTTCTGAGTTCCGTTACTTGGATACTCGGCACTGTCTGGGAGGTCCTCGCACTATGTCTCGCAGTCTGGATTGCTGTTAAACACTTCCGTGAGCTGCGACAACATTCAACAGGAGGGATTATGGGGGACTGTTTCACGGTGTTGATAAAATCCCACGTCCTTTACTTCGCGAGGTAAGCTCATATTGTGAACATCGTTCCCTTTTCCTCTGAATGATTGAACGTGGTAGTTATGTTGCTGTGTCTTGCTTCAGCCTGGTGCTGTTTTTGTCTCCAGCGATCTTATTTGTATGGCAATATTTCACTACTCTGCATGCGACCACGGTTCATCATTTCTATAGGATCTATTTTCCCTGGAAGATCAAATTATTTTTGGATTTCTCGATATTTTGCAAGTCATACAGTCCTTTGTGCTGGGACCACGCCTCATCCTTGGCATTCGAGAATATAACGCTCAGCTCGTGGCCGACTCTGACGCGGCGACCGGCATGACTTCAATCGCTTTTCAGGAGCGCGTACATATATCGACTGGCAGTGGTGTGTAGCACGGGGAGGGAGGAAGTATGGACATACTGCGCTGTCTCCTCATTGTTGCTTGCAGCCATGCTGTGAAGTTGAGGACGATTTAGTAAAAAGAGCGGTGCATCACTATCTGGGGTTATTTACATAACGCCCCAAGTCCACTTTACAACATGCTTGCCCAAAATTTCTGCAGCCAATCACGAGTAAGCCAGGGGATGCCAGAAGGGAGCACAATGCCAGAAGGGAGCACCTTTAAATGAACACCATCTGATCGAATAATCTCCTCTACGAAACTTCTCTGATCCAACACCTTTATCTTCCCCATGAAATCGGGAATACAGCCGTGGTGGTCCCTTAGCAGGGATGCAGGCAATGTCAACAGCTCGACGTGCACGCCGTTCACCAGCCCGATGCCAACGAGGGGTTCGATAGCAATCAAGTACGGCAATGAGACAATTTGAAGGCTTTTGAAAGAAGCCCATGGAGTGACCTCCATCCACGGAGGCATGCGGTAGGATGATGCGCTCGACCGGAGGATGGATGTGGTGGTTGAGAGGTGAGAGATTGATTCCAGGAATGCAGATCCCTGGGGAGTGTCCGTGAGGCGCCCCCACCGTGCGCCGCTGGTGAAGGGCTCATGCGACTCGGACAGGATCAGGGTTTGGGTGTTCCAGGGAGGTGGAGAATGTTCGTTGTTGGCATGTGTGGCTGCACGGGACTTCCATGCATGTTCCAGACATCCTTCAAGAAGGTCCATACTTGTCCAGTCAATGGCAATGGATGGTGCAGCGAGTAGCACCGGAGAGAGGAGGCTGATGGAAAGCGGATGCTCAATCTGTGTATAGGCCCATGCGATGTGGCGCAAGCAAGCTGGTGAGAGATCGCGGCCACCATGGGGTCCCATCCAGATCTTGTGCACATGGGGAATGTAGTCGAAACGGAGGTGGTTTGCTTTCTCCGCGTACATTTTTTGCATATGTAGAGCATGCACGAACACTCTCACTGTGTCATCGTCTTTAAGCAGTATTGTATGGAGGAGTTCTGGAAGTACCGCCCGCCTGACAGCTCTGGAGAAATGACAGAGGGCGCGTGCATTAGAATATGGACTTTTAGAGTAATATGGAGCAGTCTGATCAAAGGTGGGTTGGACGTAATATCTGAGGATGACGAGGACAAGCTCAACTGGGAGGTAACTAAATGGAAATGTGGTAATAGGCTTCATGACATGCGAGTAAGATGCGAAGCTGGTTTGAAGGAACCCTGCCTTTAATACTTGCCTCATGAATTGTGGACCGGTCGGAGCGTAAACAAGGGCCACCGGCCACACAAGGCCACAATCACCACATCACATGATCCATTACTGAGTTGATGTATTCCTGGGCAAATTCCACTGTCCTTGAGCAATCTGAAAATCAAACACTCAGTAACACAGCCTTGGTGGCCGCCGGCTCGAACGCCAATAACCTCAATACCTACGTTTTTTTTCCCCGACCGATCCACGCATACCCACCACCCCCCCATCCAAAGTCACACCCAAGGTTAAGTCGATAAGGACCTCTGGGGGACCACCCCCTCCCCCCCTCATGTTCGGCATTTCCCGAGCGGGTACCTCTTGAGGTAAATAGATGAGGACGTACGATTGGCATTGACAACCAAGCACAACGTTGCGCCACATGCGAGTGAAATTTAACCCTAACCCTGTGCAACGACTCGGCGTGAGACCGGCAATTTGGTGAACGCTCGGATATTCATAATAATCACTGACATCTTCCTCAGAACATCATGCCAGTCATGGTGGTACTGTCTTTCTCATGGTATTTATTTATTTTGTGTTGCGAAGTGGATTTCACGCAGACACAGAGGTCTTGGCAAAGATTTCCTCGTAGCGTGATTTTTTCTTTGCCTCACACTTTTCACGTGATATGTTTGTCGACACATGAGCCAGAGCCAGCAACTACCCATCCTGACATGATCTTACTACCAATATTGTTCTAACTTCTCTAACATGCCTCGTTCACGAAACGCGAGTGACATCAGCGACTTGAGTGAGACCATCAGCGAACCTGAATCCGTCATCAGCTTCAACGAGAACGTGTATTTCAACATGCAAAACGCTGCCGTGTCCACTACGACTTACGTGGGACAGGCTCGACAAACAATAGAGCAACTAGCGACGAATCAATGTAGATGGATCAAAACTCCACCAAGCGTGGACGACGTGGACGCATCCAGGGTTCTAGACGCAATGCTGAGGAACGCTCACGGGACCGGCGGCGAAACCTCCGAGCGTTATACTGCCTGTGCTATTTGCGCATGCCCTGAGATCCATGACCAAGTCAACCTCGCGAGGACTTGGTTCATGTATCTGCTATGGCCATGTAAGTTGGAACTTTGAAATATCTGCCGCGGACACTAACACGATTTTTCACTGGTAGTCATAGCCGGAACCCGCCAACTATCGGACTTGATTTCCGATCAAGCCACGCCGACTATTGAGGACACCTATGGCAGCCTTGTAAGCGCCAGTTCAGAACGGCGCAGCAGATTCAGGACAGATGTACGTCCTACCAGTTAAACAGCGGCTTTGGTGTTAACTTCCAACAGGTTAATCGACGGGACGGTTATAGATGCGTTGTTTCAGGTCTCTGGGATGGACCACACGTGCCTGCCAGTGTTAATCAGGGTTTTGTAACCTTGATAGGAGCGCACATCCTGAAACGGGCTGTCGGGGTTTTCACCATGGACCGGGTAAGGATTTCTCTACTGGGTTATCATTAATTCTGACACTTAAGTTGGATTATGTAGGCACATACCGCGGCTGCAACGTGGAATATCATTCGGCATTACTCAGGAATGTCCGAAGAAACTATTCAAAACATGGAAAGGCTTGTAGACGACCCTTCCAATGGCATAATGCTTGGACATGACCTCTACAATATGTTTGACAAGTTGAAAATATACCTGGAGCAGACGGAGGTGAGCCCGCAGTCTTGCATCCTCGCAACGCATTGATCAGCGCTCCAGCGAGAAAACGAGTATGTAGTCAGGGAGGTTGGGGGCAGGGCGTGGATACACCCTCGTGACCTCCTCGGTAAAACTATCACATTCCGGAATCACGATGCCCCTACACGAAACTTGCCATTACCTAACCCTCATTTGATCGCACTACACGCAGGCATCTCCCGAATATTACATATGAGCGGCGCGTCCGAGGTATTCGCACAGATCTTGGACAAATATGATGAGGCAGCAGGAGGCAATGTCAGAAATCTAAAAAGCAATGGAGATCCGGTGCATCAACTATCTTCAATGATGTCTGCCCTGTTTATAGGCGCTTCATTGATTACTTAGTGTCTCGCAATCATGTGGAGTTCGGTGCATTAATTTTATCAATGTAAGTTTGAAAGTGCATACCCACATCTCTTTAAGTTTTCATCTCACGCCTAAGGTGCCCTAGCGAGTCAGACTGGCACTATCCCAAAGATACAACTACAGCAATATTGGAACGGTTTCTGGTACTCTGTTATTAGTCGGACCTTACTCGATTCTTTCGTCTATACTAGGCCTTCATGCGAAAGTCACATCCGCACATCAATGACTTTCCCGTTTGGCGCTGAGTCAGCAAGCATGGGTGGCAGTTACCGAATAGTCCGGACTTTACCGAGCCACATAAATTTGCGTCGAACTGCAGTTTTTTATTCTCCCAACTTCGCCGATTCCTTATCACTCTTCCACTTCAACTCATGAGGAAGGGACATTATTCTTCGGCGCAGAAGGATTTCAGCTTCGCTTTCGCTAGCAGCGCTATGCCTTTTGTTTTGTACATTTGGCGATGATGGTCTTCTAGATAGTGGTGAAAGCTACAAACTACGAATTTATAAACCCATTTATGTTACACCCAGGCAGCCGTGATTCGTTCGTTGCGATCCTTATCGCCTGTCATGGCATGGGATATGTGCTAGCTGGACTGGTACATCATGCTTTCGAGGACTGCCTGCCAGAAACTCCTCATTCAGTTGTCAGACATGGAATCAGAACGTACGCAGTGACGGTAAATTTCAGACACGCAGATCGATATCGGAGGCAAACTATGTATTTGTCTGTTCTACTAGACTCACGTCTAATGCAAATCTACCCACTGAACTGCCTCCAAAGTAGACGACGATTGAGTACACACTATCTCGTCCCGCTCATGTTTCACCCGGCTTCCTGTTTATCATCGATATCTGCCTAGATGCCAACGACCTCGAAGCATTCCAGTCCCTCGCTGCGTATGGAACGACATGTAGACTTCTTTGCTGATATCAGCCCGTTGACAGTTTTCGTGTCACACCAAGTGAGTTTGAATGCTGCTCTGTTCTCCCTTGCTCACTATTTCCTCCGGTTGTTGAGAGGTCTGTAACGACCGCTGGCATCTCGCTCTCGAGCTGGTCGCCAAGGATTTCGCGACAGAGCCTAGTGATGAGAAATTGCGCAAGGCTGGGCACCTGATGGAGCACAGTCCGGAGTCTGGACTCGAGAGAGGCAAGTTATGCGACTTGTTCATTTATTTGCGTTCCCATCCACATCCCATCCCTACCCTAACCACGACATTTATTATAGATCAAGACATCGACTCTAAATCGTACCCGTTCAAGAGATTATGATGTAGGCAAGCACCTCGCAGGCTACACAACTCCCCCGCCACACATTCAAAACATTGATACGCCGGTTGCTGGATGCATGATGGATTTAGTGCAGTGCACTTTGCAAACTCGCCTCAGTTTTCATCGATGTCATCAGTCGCCCTAGGCCAACCCTAGACCCTTAATCATATCTTTCGCATTTACACTCTCAGACTCAAGTACCCAGGTTGAGTCCACGAAGCGGAGACGCTACTGATATTCATTCGGAAGCCCTGATTCGCGTTTCTTGACCAGATCCTTGTGCACAGAAGAGGTAGTTGTAATTTGCAATAGTATCTGCCAATGGGGAAAGGGGCCGTCGTGCATGAGCATTTGAGGATGCGAAGAGCGACCCCACGAATGTTCCCGGATGTGGAGGAACTTGTCTTATACTTTGTTCGACGAGGCGGAAATACGAACATCTTTAGTATCATTAAGCGTTATTGGGGATACATGTACCCTATTTAGCAAATATTGTGCTATGAAAGCCGCAAGTAAGCTTGGACATCAAGGACCGAACAAAGATCTTCACGAGTCCTTTCTTTAACCAGACCCACCGCCTTCGAGGTACCAGTCGGATTTTGAAGGAATTGAGGGTAGTGATATCTCAGTATCCAAAACCAAACATAAAACGGCTTGTCAGTGTTTCCAGTCGATGATACCGACACGCTTAGGAACGGGACATGCAAGTACCAGCACCAGCGAAAGTGTGGGAGTCGAACGTCTACTGCGCGATGTCGGTTGTGGACGTGATGCTTGTTCTTTATTTTTTGTTCATCGGAGAGATACGAATATGTATAGGTGTAGGATTTTAACTGTAGCGCTACGTGTACCGTGTAAAATTGTACCGTGAAGGTCGTGACATGATGAGCGAAAACCAGACATACCCGAGTCCATTCTCTAGCTGAGACCCGCCGCATCTGTGCAGTCAATATTCAATATTGTGATGGAGTCCATGGGGAGCATCGCACACCAAAAATAGCCAGCAAAACAGCTAGTCAGTGTAGCTCCAAACAGCAAGACCGACACACCCAGGAACAGACATGCAGGCACTAGCACCATTGATAGTGTAGAAGTCGAAAATCTACTAATGTCAGGTTGTGGACGTGATAGCGACTTCGAGGCAGGGAGGGCGAATCTCTCCATGTAGGTTTGGAGCTGGGTGGCAGAGAGCGCCTCTGGCACAAAATGGGACTTGGAAATCGATTGCATGGATGCGGCCAAGACGTCCTCAACAAGTTTGACAATAGCGTCGGCAATAGGGCATGTGTGAAAGATGTCGAGTTTTGGGAAGTGCTGGCGAGTGTGCTCCAAGTAGTGATCGTACTCTGGGAGATTGAAGGACGTCCAGGGAGCGGAATGTTCCACAATTGTTAAAGGGCTCTGTGTTGGGAGCTATCGTAAGGTCCATGAATTGATGGGAGAGGTAAAAATGCTATCGGAAGAATAGACAGCAAATTTCTGTGCATGTTAGGGAAACATTCAGAGACGGCGTATGAAAGGAGCGAGCATGAGTGCAAGCCCCTTGGGACGAATATTGGCCAATATTTAAGCTAGATTGGCGTGTGATGACGCATAGTTCATTCCTCCTGGATGGTGCAAGAAGTAATCGAGCTTGCCTTGTTAGATATTCGAGCAGCGTGTTTTGCAGTAGGGGGAACTGATACCTGAATTATGAAATGCCAAAAGACACAGTATCAGTCACACGAAGTTCGGAAACGGAGAATTAATGGATCATAAGTTTACTGTAACGTACTCTACAGGGCTCTCGTCTTCAGCAAGTACTGGTTGGTTGGATCTTGAGCCTGGCTGATTCGCTTTCCGTGCACTGGTCCACATAATGCAGTTCGATTGCGTCCGGGAGAATCTGATGAGCTAGCATCGTAGGAAAGGATTGAACCGACAAGTGTACAGTGCTCTTCTCGAGTCGTCAAGGAGAGCAAATGGGAGTTTGAGACCGTAAACAAGTATAAACAAGCTTCAGCTAAGGCCGCGGGGTTAGATCTACTTGTCTAAACGTGACTTGGTCTGACGGCCCTAGGGTAAAAAAAACGCCATACATTCTGAGCTATCTATGCTCTAGCACAGAAATATTCCGATGATGATCTAGTTCCGAACTTCCTGCTGTATTGCCGCACGTCGATGCGATGTAAACGTCAAAGACCAAATGAGACTCTGGCTAAAGACAAGTAGGTTTGTCGCTCAATTTAATGCTGTGCCATCAACCAATCCCACAATTCCAATCATCCAGACAAAGCTTTCCCGCATGCTCTGGAGGCTCTGCGTTCTCGAATCTTTTGGATCAAGCGTTAAGGGTGTGCGCTGACAACTAGGTCGAAGAACAACAAGTCAGGCTTCATGCGGTCATTAACAGTGCTTCTGACTTCTTTCCCCTCATGTCGCTATCTTGAGCTAGAGATGGTGTTGTATTTTCACCAGATATCAATCACAGAAGCTCAACTATGTGTCTGGCTTTGAAAACTAATGCCTGTCACCCACACCAATTCCATGATGGACATCAAAAATGCTGCACCCACCACGACCAGCATATGTAGACTTGATTGTGTTGTCATGATGGTCTGATGCATGCTTGAGAATGGCATTGGAAACAAGGTGACAAAATCACGAACAGTTCTTATATAGATATGTTCTTTCATCTTTTGCGGTGTTCAACTGTTCCGAACGTTCCGCCCGTGCAAATGTTTCATGACCGACATCTACGTTGAGTCTCACATCTTTATGTTACCGCATGACTGAGTACAGGCTGGAAACACTGGCTGTCTGCCTACACTTGCATCGTTGTGAGGTATGGCGACCTTATGCAAGTGATGACACTATTATCTCACATTCCCACCACGACGTGTACTGCTCTGAGGTGTCATCGTCGCTGTTTCAGACTGCTTCTCCTCGAGATCTACTAGTACTAGTACCTGTAGTGCTGGGAAGACACTGCTGCACCAACACTGAATGGTGGTATATATAGCACGAATGTCATCGTTGTATGTCCACCAAGTTCCCTGCTCCCTCACATCCATCCTCTAACAGTATGACCCTAGTCTCAGACGACCCTAGTTATTGGCCACTCATCAACTCTTTGCGTATTAACAGCTATTTTATAGGTTCGTGAAGAGCAGTCAGATTTCGGCGCTGATGTCTCGATCTGACCTTGACTGCGGTGTCCCAGTTGCCGCCTTTGTGGGATTGACGTATGATTGGGGTGAGCATCATAACATTAGAGAATTGCTGATTTCCTACAAGTATTTTCAGCGCTTTCGTTCGGACAAGAGGTATGTTAATGTTATGACCGGAGCAGCCATCTCGCTAAGATTTGTTTGTAGGTCGAACTGGTCTGGGTGAGCACAGTTCCACGTCAGAAGAACAATATTGATTCGTGACAGAAACAACATTGGTCTCTGATGACCGTCCTCTATCTGACTGTACGTAGCTTGCCTGTTGTGAATTTGTGCTGACTTGACAATATCCTAGGTGCGCTATCTTGGAATTTTATATGCTTTGTATGTTCGGAAAACTTAACAATTGGTGTTGTGCTAATCTGCTATCTCTCACAATCAGCCTGGGCATACTGTGTATGTCTTCTCGCATTCACCGTGCTTGTTTCTTCTGACCAGTGGCATACAGTCAATGTTCCTGCGATTTTGTTGACAGATAGAGTGAGTCCTCTGCACCGATGCCTGCTATTCCCATTCAATTAACCGCAGCACCCTGTAGGGGTGAGTGCCATTCTTGACCAGCTTCTTCGTTTACTATCATGACTGCTACAGATGTGAGTCTGTTTGTAGTGTGTGATCCACCCAAGGCCCATCACTAACCGGATTTCTCAGGCACGATTCTGTTCCTCGTGTGGGATTGGATGAATGTTGTGGCAGTTCCAATGCTGTATTGTGAGTTGTCCAGTTACAAGACCTATGATATTGACTCAACCGAAACATGTTGCAGTCATCATGATCGCTCGGTTACATGCCATGTATCAACGATCTAGAAGGATCCATATATTTCTCATCGTCGTGTCCTTGGGTTCCAGCATTTTCAACGCAGTGGTCATGGCAATGGAAACAAGGCAATCTTCAGGAGGTACACTTAATTGTGAATCAAAAGTGTGCATGGGGCTCATTAATGAATACCAGAGGAATTCATTCTCTCTGGCACCCATGCGTGCATGATTGTCTATGGGAACAATTACCTACTTCTAAATTCCTTAACTTGGATACTTGGCACTGTCTGGGAGGTCCTCGCACTGTGTCTCGCAGTCTGGATTGCTGTAAAACACTTCCATGAGCTGCGACAATATTCGGCAGGAGGGTTTATCGGGGACTGCTTCACGGTGTTGATCAAATCCCACGTGCTTTACTTTGCCAGGTGAGCTCGTGTTGTGAATATCGTTCCCTTTTCCACTGAATGATTGAACGTGCTAGTTATGTTGTCGTGTCTTGCTTCAACCTCATTGTTGCTTTGTCTCCAACGTTCATAGCGGTATGGCAATATGTCACTGACCTCTGCATGCGACCGCGGTTCATCATTTCTATAGGACCTATCTTCCCTCGAAACTCAGATTTTTATTGGTATTCTTCAGACTTCGCAAATCATACAGTTCTTTGTGCTCGGACCACGCCTCATCCTTAGCGTTCGAGAATATCACGCTCGGCTCGTGGCTGACTCTGATGCAGCAACCGGCATGACCTCAATCGCTTTCGGGGAGCGTGTGCATATATCGACTGGCGGTGGTGTGTAGCACGGGAGATGCCCGATGAAGTTGGCGGTAGTCTGGTGCTCTGCGGGGAGCAGGAGAATTTACTTTGCTTTTTTGATTTCAAGTTTCGTCGTGGTACTTATTTATTAGGTGTTGGGAAGTGGATTTCACGCAGACATAGGTTCTTGGTAAAGATTTTGTTGTAATATGTATTTTTTTTTTGATCTGAAGAACGTTGAAAGAGACAGGACGAGTCAGACCGGGATCATTATTATGGAGCACAAGCTGTGAATATTTGAACGATGGCGTAGTACTGATGAGGATGTCTGAAAATCATGAAAGCGTTGAGTTCCCGATCACCACTGACCAGTCCGGACTTGAGAGAGGCGAGTTATGCCATTTGACTTGTTCATTTATTTCCACATCACGTCCCTATCTTACAAAAGCTAACAATGGCATGTATTATAGATCAAGACATCGCGAAATCATCCCCGTCCATGCAATTATAATGTAGGCGAGCATCTCGCAGGCTACACAGCTCCCCCGCCTCCCATTCAAAACACCAATACGTCAACTGCGGGATTCATAATGAATTAGTGTGGTGCATTTTCAAATCAGTTTTCGTCAGTCGCCCTATGCCCTTACCATATCATATCTTTTGCATTCACGCTCCTCAGAATCAAGTCTTTAGACTGAGTCAACGAGGCGGAGGCGTTGCTGATGTTCATTCGAAAGCCGCGACTCGAATCTCTTACCCAAATCCTTGTGAACAGAACTTGCAGTTGAAATTTTCTATGCTGCCAATGGGCCAAGGGGCTGTGGTGCATGAGCATGTGGGGACGCGAGGAACGACCACGAAGGTTCCCTCGTACGGGGCTTCTTCGCATGCTGAGAACGTGTGTTCGACATAAGTGAGATGGACGCAGGCACGGGCAGTAGCAAGTGTGCTCATGTCATTGCAGACACTACAAAAGGCTGTGAAAATAGATAGCAAGACAAGGGGGAAAGAAGACGTACCGAGCAATGCTCTCCTTATAATCAGCCTTTGCGATTGTCATAAAATATATGCTCAATCGTTCCGTCTTTCCATTACTCTTGCACGAGCCAGGTTGAGCAATTTAATACGTGTCGTGGTCACAGAATGTGGCCAGTATTTGGGCCTTTGGCGACATCGATACCGCGTTCAATCTTGTCGAGAAGGTTCGGAGGTGGAATTGAGTCGTTGGAGGGCGGGATAAGATGAGAAGGTCAATTTGGGTCAATGGCTCGACGAGACCCATAATTCTACGCACCCTGCCAAGTAACCTAACCTCACCTTCCTCCACTCTACGCTAGGGATCGTCAAAGTCATAGTTTGAACGATTTCATGTCGTGGTCCTGATTTGAAGACGGGGGTGAAATGAAAATATGAGACACGAATAGGCTACGAGAACGATCTAAGTGCATGCATGAGCAAGTCTCGAATCGGCGACTCACTTAACAACATATCGTACATGTGGGAAACCAACTTGAAGCCTTTTCAGAACGTTCAACAATCACTGCGGAAACGACTTTTTAGACGCACGCTAAACGGAGGGAGAAACCAGGTCTAAACGGACTCAAAACGTACTTAGCCACTAACCGTACGCAAAGCAGACATGTCGGTGATTTTAGATAATTTTGTTGAAGCAACAAATGTAAATAGCATCTTTTCAGACTTCGCGAACACATCTTTCCCGACCGCTGTTTAGTCTCTTCAAACACTTGTTATCCCACCACTAACCAGATCCGTAAATCCTTGCTTTTGACCTCTTTTTACGGTAGACTTGGGCGAAGGCGAGTATTATTGAAAATTCTTCTAAGTCCTCGTTAAATAAGGTAAGATTTTCGAAAATTCTTTTAAGTCCTCGCTAAGCTCACTCATTTTCGACCATCTCCGCCATCTTCTTCTCGACGACATCAAGATGTTCGAGACCTTCCTGCTAGTTGACTCTCGCCTCCGTCTTGGCTCAACATGCAAATGTATGTGCTCAGTGGTCCGTCGTTCACAGGGCTGACTTTGCATTTTCAGGCTGGTAAGCTCTACCAAGGGCGACGAGCTACTCTTTCCTTGGACGTCGTCGTTGTGGGATGTGGGCATCCCGGCGGCGGCGGCGAGGAATCATGGACTGCCATGGGCAGTGCGGGCAAAATGAGAGCTTAGTTTGCTGGTTGGGAACTTCGGTAAGCGTTTTTCACTTTCAATAACCGCGTGGGAACTTGGATACACAAGGACGGAAAACTGGTTCTTTTGGGAGATTCTTGTCACTCATGCTTGTAGGTCTCATTATCTCCGTTTAGTGCCATCTGACTCATTCCACTACTAAGCCATATTGTGCCCAAGGTTCTGCAATAGCCGTGAGTCGTTTCTCTTAAGGGTTCATGTGACCGCAACCTACAACATATATTTTTCAATTATCACCCGTGGGAATTTTGGTGTGCTCTCTGGGCCGGGGTTCGCCATCGATATCTGCCTTCTGGTCTCATAAGCACCATGTCAACACCCGATATTCGACATTTTTTGACACACATGCGAAATACTGACCTTCAGCGTTGTCGTATCCAGACTTTTCTGTTCAGTCGCTGTTTGATGTGAAGGGCAAGATCGGTACGTGTGGCAGGTGCCTTCAGCTTTGGGTTTTTCACAGTTACAGGCAGTACATAGTCGTCATCATGGTGAAAAACAGGTCTTTCCCAAGTCTATTCAATGACCGGCTCATCTCCGCCAGTGCATAGTGTTAATGTGAAGGTGAGTGGATCATTCATGGTTGAAGTCCTTCGTCATTCCTAGTATCGTGTTTCTCTTTCCCTTTATTCGTCTCATCAATATCTTTTGTGTGTTTATTATGATATTATGTTTCAAGTCCAGGGCTTCATCTATCACTGCATCAACATTATTGCCCCCCTTTGCGAAATGTCACTGCTGTAACCAATGTGCATCGGCCCTTAGCCCTTGTTAAGAGTCCTGAGATATACATGGGCTAGTGCTAAGGCTTCTCTCTCAACGCTTTCTTGATCTGGGGATGGCTTGTATCTTCATCAGATGTCAATCACAGAATCTTAACTAGGATATCTCTGACTGTGAAAACCGATGCCTGTCACTACCGCACCAACTCCACAATGCAAACCGAAGATCCATTTTTGGCATCCTTATGATTGGAGAGCCCGATGAGGGAGGCAGAAAGCGAACAGGCGCACGCGAAGCAGGAAAGGAGCAAGTACCAGGTTGAGACATGTGCTTGTGGGGAGGTATTGGTAGCCTGGCCGGGGTAAGCAGATCTCTCCTACTATTTCGAACGGCTGACTTTTCTGGTCTGGCATCATGCCAACGCAATGAGACACTGCCACACTAACACTTGATGGTGGTATATATAGGACGAATGTTATCGTCGTATGTCTACCGACTTCCCCGCTCCTCACATTCATCCTCTCACAGTATGACCCTGGTCTCAGACAACCCTAGTTGGTGGCCGTTCATCAATTCATATCGTGTCGACAGGTATTTTTTAGGTTCGTGCGGTCGTCGACGCTGATGTCTGGAACTAACCTTGACTGCGGTTTCGCAGCTGCCGCCTTTGTTGGGGTGACGTATGATTGGGGTGAGCTTGATAACATCAGAGAATTGCTCATTTCTTACAAGTATTTCTAGCCCTTACGTTCGGACAAGAGGCATGTTGATGTTATGACTGGAGCAGTCATCTCGCTTATAATAGTTTTGTAGGTTGAACTGGTCTGGGTAAGCAGAATTTCAAATCAGAAGAACAACATTGATTTGCGACAGAGGCAACGTTGGTCCCTGATGACCGTTCTCTATCTGAGTGTATGTAACTTGTCTGTTGTGAAGTTATGCTGACTTGACAATATCCTAGCTGCGCTATCTTGGACTATTATATGTCATGTATGTTCAGAAGGCTCAACAACTGGTGTTGTGTTAACGACTCTCACACTCAGCCGGGGCATACTGAGTATGTCTTCTCGCATTCACTGTGTTGGTTTCTTCTGACCGGTGGCATGCAGTCGATGTTCCGACGATCTTATTGACAGATGCAGTGAGTGTTCTACACTAATGTCTGCTCTCTCCCTCTAATTAACTGCGACATCATGTAGGGGTAAGTATCATTCCTGACCAGCTTCTTCGTGTACTACAATGACTGCCACAGATGTGAGTCTGTTCGGTGTGTGTGATCCACACAAGGGCCATTACTAACTTGATTCCTCAGGCCGGATTTTGTTTCTCGTTTTTAATTGGATGATTATTGTGGCGTTTTCGATGTTATGTGGTGAGCTGTGCAGTTGCAAGACCTATGGTATTGACTCGACTGATCCATGTTGCAGTCATCATGATCGCTCGGTTACATGCCATGTGTCAACGCAGAAGGATCCTGATATTTCTCGTTGTCGTGTGCTTGGCTGTCAACATTTTTGACGGAGTGGTCGGCGTAATGACGATGAGGGATGTTTCAGGAGGTACACTTAATTGTTAATGAAAAATGCGCATGGGGCTCATTGATGAATACCAGAGGAATTCATTCTCTCCGGCACCTATCAGTGCATGATTGGCTATGAGGCCGATGCCCTCCTTCTGAATTCCGTCACTTGGATACTCGGCACTATCTGGGAGGTCCTCGCACTGTGTCTCGCAGTCTGGATTGCTGCAAGACACTTTCGTGAGCTGCGACAACATTCGGCAGGAGGTATTATCGGGGACTGTTTCACAGTGTTGATAAAATCCCACGTCCTTTACTTCGCGAGGTAAGCTCATGTTGTGAATATCGTTCCCTTTTCCGCTGAATGATTGAACGTGGTAGTTATGTTGCTGTTTCTTGCTTCAACCTCGTGTATTATTTGTCTCCAACGATCTCAGCGGTATGCGGATCTTTCGCTGACCTTTGCATGCGACCACGGTTCATCATTTCTATAGGATCCATTTTCCTTGGAAACTCAGACTTTGTTCGGTGTTCTTCAGGTTTTGACAGCCATACAGTCCTTTGTGCTGGGACCACGCTTGATCCTTAACGTTCGAGAATATAATGCTCAGCTCATGACCGACTCCGACGAAGTAACTGGCATGTCCTCGATCGCTTTCCAGGAGCGCGTGCATATATCGACTGGCAGTAGTGTGTAGCACGGGAGATGCCTGATGAAGTTAACGGTACTATGTAAGGACCAGGAGAATTTGCCTTTTCTTCGTGTCAAACATTCGTCGTGGTACTTATACATCTATTGTTACGAAGTGAATTTCAAGCAGACATGGACCTCATCTTCCTCCTGGGATCATCAAAGTCGTAGTCTGAAAAATTCCACGAGTCGTAACTGTCATGGTTCTGATTTGAAGATGGGGGTGAAATAAAAATATGAGACGCGAATAGGCTACGAGAACGACCGAAATGCATGGAGCAGAATAGGAGACAACTTTGTGATTACTGAAGGAACATGTGGTCGGGGGATGAGAGCGAGTGGGGAAAGTCAAGCAGGAGAGGATGTTATCTTACAACAAGTGCCAGATTGATTGTTGGTTACTTACTGAACTGCACCGAAGTTGTATCGCAGTCTCAATCAACTGTGCGGGACAGTGGCAGATACAAATCTGCTGTTTGGGTAATGAAGTCACGCGGACGTGTATATCGCTCGAGATCTGGCTTTGTTCAAATCTGCATTAATTAACCCATGGGAAAGTCTTGAATCGGCGACTCACTCAATGATGTATCGTAGTACATATGGGAGGCCGAGAGTTCAGAACGTTTGACGTTCAACTTGAAGTATTATCACCCGTGGGAATTTTGGTGTGCCTGCAGATTTTTCAGAGTTGTCAGTCACAGTCCTCGTCTTGGTGAATCCAGCTTCATCTGATGTCTTGGTTTCGTGTGGTGCGACTAGGGAGCCGGGACACGAGTGTGGAAGACGCTCTATTCAATAAGTGGCGCATCTCCGCCAGTGCATAATGTCATCTTGAAGCTTAAGGTGAGTTGGATCATTCATAGTTTAATTTCTTTGTCGTTCGCTTCTCTTGCCCTTCCTTCGTCCCATCGATATCTTTCGTATATTCATGATGATATAATGTCTCAAGTCCAGATTTCCGTCTATCACTGCATCAACATTGCCCCCTTTGCAAAATATCGCAGCTGTAACCAATGTGCATCGGCCCTTATGGGCTAGTGCTAAGGCTCCTCTCTCAGCGCTGTCTTGATCTGGGAATGGGTTGTAGAAAACCGATGCCTGTCACTACCACACCAACTCCACGATGCGAATCAAAGGTTCTGCGCTCACCATTTTCGGCATCCTTATGATAGAAGTGCCCGATGAGGGAGGCAGAGAGCAAGAAGGTGCGCGCGAAACGGCAAATGGGCAAGGATCAGGTTGAGATATGTGCTTGTGAAGAGGTATTGGTAGTCTGGGTAAGTAGATCTCTCCTACTATTTCGAACGGCTGACTTTGAAGACCGACGCAATGAGACACTGCCTCACCAACACATATATAGCACGCATGTCATCGTCGTATCTCCACCAAGTTCTCCGCTCCCTCACATCCATCCTCTTACAGTATGACCCTAGTCTTAGACAACCCTAGTTGGTGGCCATTCATCAATTCATATCGTGTTCAGAGATATTTTTTGAGTCAGTGCAGAGCAGTCGGATGTTGGTGCCGGTGTCTCGATCTAACCTTGACTGCTGCTTCGCAGCTGCCGCCTTTGTTGGGGTGGCGTATGATTGGGGTGAGCATGATAACATGAGATAATTGCTCGTTTCCCACAAGTATTTCCAGCCCTTACGTTCGGACAAGAGGTATGTTCATACTATGACCGGAGCAGCCATCTTACTAAGAATGGTTTTCTAGGTTGAACTGGTCTGGGTGAGCAGAATTCCACGTCAGAAGAACAACATTAATTTGCGACAGAGGCAACGTTGGTCCCTTATGACCTTTCTCTATCTGAGCGTATGTGACTTGCATGTTGTTAAGTTATGCTGACTTGACAATATCCTAGGTGCGCTATCTTGGACTATTATATGTCATGTATGTTCAGAAGGCTAAACAACTGGTGTTGTGTTAACGAATCTCATGCTTAGTCGGGACATACTGAGTATGTCCTCTCGCATTCACTGTGTTTGGTTTCTTCTGACCGGTGGCATGCAGTCGATGTTCCAACGATCTTGTTGACAGATGCAGTGAGTCTTCTCCACCAATGCTTGTTATCACCATCTACTTAAGTGCGACGCCCTGTAGGGGTGAGCGTCATTCTTGACCAGCTTTTTCGTTTACTACAATGACTGTCACAGATGTAAGTCTGTTTGGAGTGAGTGATCCACCTGAGGCTCATCACTAACTGGATTCCTCAGGCCGAACTCTGTTCCTCGTTTTCAACTGGATGAATATTATGGCATTTCCGATGTTGTGTGGTGAGCTGTACAGTTGCAAGACCTATGGTATTGACTTGACTGGACCATGTTGTAGTCATCATGATCGCTCGGTTACATGCCATGTATCAACGCAGAACGATCCTGATATCTCTCGTCGTCGGGTGCTTGGCTGTCAACATTTTTGATGGAGTGGTCGGTGTAATGATGATGAGGGATATTTCAGGGGGTACACTTAATTGTGAATGAGAAATGCGCACGGGGCTCATTCATGAATATCAGAGGGATTCATTCTCTCCGGCACCTATGAGTGCACGATTGACTATGGGGACGTTGCCCTCCTTCTGAATTCCGTTACTTGGATACTCGGCACTGTCTGGGAGGTCCTCGCACTGTGTCTCGCAGTCTGGATTGCTGCTAAACACTTCCGTGAGCTGCGACAATATTCGGCAGGAGGTATTATCGGGGACTGTTTTACAGTGTTGATCAAAACCCACGTCCTTTACTTTGCGAGGTGAGCTCATATTGTGAATATCGTTTCATTTTCCGCTGAATGATTGAACGTGATAGTTATGTTGCTGTTTCCTGCTTCAACCTCGTTTATTGTTTGGCTCCAACGATTTCGGCGGTATGCAAATCTTTCACTGACTTCTGCATGAGGCCATGGTTCATCATTTCTACAGAACATATTGTCCTTGAAAACTCAGACTTTGTTTGGTCTTCTTCAGGTTTTGACAGTCATACAATCTTTTGTGCTGGGACCACGCCTCATCCTTAGCATTCGGGAATATAACGCTCAGCTCGTGGCCGACTCCGACGCAGCAACTGGGATGTCCTCGATTGATTTCCAGGAGCGCATGCATATATCGACCGGCAGTGGTGTGTAGCACGGGATATGCCCGATGAAGTTGACGGTAGTCTAGTGCTCTGCAGGGAGCAGGATAATTTTTTCTCTCTTGATGTCAAGTTTCGTCGTGGTACTTATTATTTCGCCGTAATATGTATTCAAGTTATGTGTTCTGAAGAATGTTGAAAGAGACAGGACGAAGTGTCGAGTCAGACCGGGATAATCATTATGGAGTCCAAGAAATCGGCGTGGTAGCTGAACGTTGATGCAGCGCAGATCAGATTTGATAGTCTAGACGCGAGAGCCGAGTTATGTTATTTGACTTGTTCATTTATTTGCGTTCTCATCCACCTGACATCCCTACCCCACAAAAAGCTGTCAACGGCATATATGATAGATCAAGACATCAACTCCAAACCGTACCCGTTTAAGCGATTATAATGCAGGCTACACAACTCCTCCGCCGCCCATTCAAAACATCGATGCGTCAACTGCAGGCTGCATGATGAATTTAGTGTCGTGCATCAAGTTGTAATCAGTTTACATCAGTCGCCCTAGGCCCTTACCATATCTTTCGCGTTTTACGCTCAAATCTTCAGGTCGAGTCAGCAAGGCGGAGATGCTACTGATATTCATTTGGAAGGCCTCGTGTCTCAGCCAGCTCCTGGTGCACAGGACTTGTAGTTATATTTGCAATGCTGCATTAGGGCATGGGTCTGCTTGATGGATGTGGCTGCTTTGGTAGCACTCGAGGTTTGGATGGAGGTGTATTTGGTAGGGAGATCACGAATAGCCTGAGAGTGGGGATTAGGGATTTCGACTTGCCTCGTTGAAGATATCATTGGAGTAGCGGGCTGCGTAGAGGCTTTCTTGACCTTTACAATAGTAGGACCTAGGACTAGTCGTCTAGAAGGTTCGGAGGTGGAATGGAACAATAAAATGAGATGGTAGCACATCCAAGGTCTAAGAGCGCATTTTGGGTCAATCACTTGACAACACCCGAAATTCTGCGCACCCTGTCAAGTAACCTAACCTCACGTTCCATCCACTCTACGCTAGAGTTGTCAAAGTCGTAGTTTGAATAATTCCACGAGTCACAACTGTTCTTATGTGGAGACGCGGATGAAATAAAAATATGAGACGCAGATGAGCTTCGAGAAGGAGTGCGTGGAGCAGAAGAGAGAAGAGAACTTGAACAAAGACGCGGTCTAAAAACTGAAGCAATATTTAGTTGGGGGGATGAGAGCGAGTGGGGAAACTTAAGCAGGAGAGTGTGTTATCTTGTAACAAGTGCCAGGCTGAAAGTTGTTGGTCACTTTGCGAACTGCGCACGCTGAAGTACACAGTATCACATGGGTCAAATCTCTTGATCAACAAGAGCTGTGCGGGTCCCTGGAAGCATATTGTAGATACGAATCTGTTGTTTGGGTAGCGTCGACGTGTATAATAACATCGGGGACTCACTCAACGACGTATCGTACATGAGAGACCGAGAGAGTTCACCCGTGGGAATTTGGTATACCTGCAGCATTGGATTTTCACTGTTTCAGAGTCAGTAGAGGCTAGTAAGTATACCAAACGAAGAGTCGTCGGCGTCGCTGTGGTGAAGAACAAGTCTTTCCTGGTCTATTCAACAATCAGCTCACCTCTACCAGTGCACCGAATCACCTATTTGTGCACAACATGTGCATTCTTAAATTCGCTCGCTGTCTCGTCCAAAGATTTTACGCATGCTCTGCGACGCCCGCGTTCGTTAGTCGAAGTTGTGGGGTGTCGGTGTAGTCTGACATATCCGAGACATCGACAATGTTCTGATCTATGTCCCTACCCAATGTCGGAAATTTCCTAATTGGGTTTCGTCGCCTTGTAACGTGTTGCAATGAATCAATGACAAGCCGAAGTCCCAATAGGTTGCAATAAAAGAGTGTGACGTTACATTTGTGTTACAATTCACGTTACAATATTGAGTTTGTGTCACAATCGTGGCTTCAATTAGGGTTTCAACCAAATCAGAAATATTGACCGTCGGCTGCAACTGTTCAAGCTGATTTTGCGGTACCTTGAAATCTAGATCCCAAGGCTTATCTGAATAATCTAACTGGGTCTCAAGAACGTTGGAACGCAAACAGGCACATTTCAATTCAATCCAAATATCATTGAGAGCAAGTAAATACAATTGTAACTAGCACCCATCCTCAACAAAACATATCAAATAATACGGTAATAGCGATCTGTAGGTGGCGGTCGTACTACTTTTTTCCGGGATCGCTTTGGTCGGCTGGCCTGCTCGCCTGCTGGCCCACTAGACACAGGCGCCAGCATCCCCGCCTGCCTTCCTCGGCCCCCGACGGCCAGAGGATGGAGCTGCTGCCACCACTGGTAGAATCTCCACGCCATTGGGTAATACTTCAGCAGCTGTGGGAGGAAATTCATGGGCCGCAGTGACTGCAACAGCAGCTGCACCCTGGACCACACCTGCAGATGCCACAGTTGGGGTCG